>NC_142499.1:17607867-17907867 GCF_965113065.1 Corylus avellana
AATCAAAACAAGTTTTGTTAAACCAACTGCAATTTTTATAAAAGCAAGAGATGAACTTGAAGATTGCTCCAGACTCATACCTTGCTCAAAATACTTTTTCTTCCCTTTGCTCATAAATAGGCAAGATGCAATAGTAGCTATAAGCAGAACAGCAGCCCCAACTGATGAACCAATAATTATATTCATGTGGCTTCCTCTTTTGTCACCTTTATGAAGATAATTGTTCCCAGAGTAGCTGAGGAGAATAGAAGTAGCAAGGGTTGGCACATTGGAGTGACAGACACATAGAAAATCCCCACCCCCCCTCCCAAAAAAAGGAACATAAATGAGTAGATCAAAGCATGACTACATTGAGGCGGACCAGAAAGATATTTGTGTGAGGCAAGATATAGACAAATCCACGTTCATATTAAATCTGACAATAGGATTTCAGTTCAACATATTGGCATGCAAAAGTAATTTAAGACATAATGTGGAGTAACACACATGAACTGACTATTGCTGTGTTTATCTAAAGCACAGAACCATATGGCAGGGCCTTCAAAGTCATTTTAGTTTCCACAATTCAAAACACATAAACAACGTTGTAATCAGCCATGTAAAAACATACATGACCAATTCCTCTCATAGTCCGTTGTGAAAGTTAAAAGCAGTGTAATCTTCCACAAAACAACATACTTTTGAAGAGGGCAAAAAACTTAAGGTTGTTAACAAAGAATATTACTCTTAGACGCAGCTACCTCAAAATGACATCTACTTCATCATTACTTCCAAAATTACTTGTGTGGCCATCCATAAGAAAAATCTTGTTTAAAAAGGGTGAACTAGATTCTGCAGTCTAAAATCATGCTACTAATGAAACTAATTACAAAATCTATTCGAGTGCAACTGTCATCCTTTGATTTGAAATGACTCACTTCATGTCAAACATCAGTGCTGACATGAAATTCTGAAGCTACATTTTCTTCTAATTGTGGCGCCTGTGTTTTAACATATATATGAGTAAATAACCCCATAGGATAGTTCAATTGGCTAAGAACCACACCTATTGAAGTGGATGTCACTAATTCAAATATCCCCTTCCTCTTAAAAAATAACATATATAGAGTAAATAAACAAATACATGTATATGGATGAAAAGCAAAGAACTTGTGAAAACTATATACTAATGCTTCCACATACATGTTCTTCCCTCCTTTCACTAATGCTTCCAAAGAACTTGTGAAAACATATATGTTTTGAGGTTAAAGTTTCTAAGATTTGAGCATGTCAACTATTTTCCTCCCTTCTTCACATCTCATATTTCATTTTATAAAATCCCAATTCTAATTGTAAAAACTCGTACTCACTTTAAAACCAAGTTCCTATTAAGAAGACCTGCGGGAACTGTTCCTGACAACATATTGTTTTGCACATACCTGCAACCATCAGATGCATAGAGTATATAAGATCTTCTGCTCAAACAGCATGGCAATATTTACTTCAAATAAACAAAAAATAAAAATATTACTTATAATTTGTAATAATATACATAATCTTTGAGTCATCAGCTCGATGCATCACCTTAAGGTAAGATTAATGGTTCAAGTTAACTTTTTGTTTTGTTTTGTTTTTTTTTTTTTTTTTTGATGTCGGGGAACCTCTCCAAGGTAAGGCCCTTCGGACCCACCCCTGCAGAGTAAACCCCAGTCCTGTGCACTGCACTCTCGGAAGTTTTCCTACACGGAACTAGTTAAATTGTTGGCTTTTCATCAAAAGATGTGGCCCCAAGACATTGTTTGCACTCATGAGGTGTTGAACCTTGGGCCTTGAAAGGAGCAACCCTTAAGACCAAGGCCTCCACCACTTGAGCCAACCCCTTGGGGTTTTTATGGTTCAAGTTAATTAATAGATGTTTACAAGGAGTCTTCAAATTTTAAGGCAATACAATTACCGACATAGAAGTCCCAATAACTTACAATTCCCTCAAATTAGGTAGGTTGACCAAAGAAGAAGGCAGACCACCTGTCAACTGATTGTCCTCAAGATGACTACACAAGGCAAAGATCATGATTAGCTTAATTTTTTAATATATCCATGATTTAGAGAGCAAGTCATCGTAGATTACATGATTTTCAAATCTATGCATCCAGTAAAATCAGGTAATGGACCATTAAGTGAATTACCATCAAGCCACCTGCAACCACAAGACAAAGGGATGATTATAATATAAGGGTCATCAATACTTGTGGACTTTAAACATTGAAACCAATAGTCACCATCCAGAAAAATGGAAATGCAGTATTATACTTACAACTCAACTAAACCAGTCAACTTTGTCAAGTCTGAAGGGATATTCCCTGTTAAGTTCTTTCTAGAAAGCAAACTGCCAAGCACCAGAGACACAAAATAGTTGTGATTGGATCAGTGACATTTCTATTCATATATGTAGGTGACTACACGCAAACGATGCAGAAACTATTAGATATTCATGCGACAAAACCTTAAAAAATTTAACCATTACATTTTAACAATTTTTGGCTGTGGATCTGAGTTGCACTGCACCCATGACCACGGAACTGGTAGACATGGGTCACCACCCTCTTGTGCCCAGTCTGCTGATGAGTAGAGTGAAACTACATTACCAATAACCGCTCCTGCAACTCATGAAGTTCATGTTAAAGAATGATACTCAATAGAAAACACTCAACAAGCAAAAACAATACCTATGCAACACAAGTAAGAAAACATGATCTTAGATCTTTATGCACACACTTCATTATGCTTACCATCTAAAGAACCATCATTTTTCTCCAGATACTTATTGATCTCCATAGCATTCAAAAGAGGCCCCAGGGAAGAATCTGATGTTTTCCCAAATCTAAAAGATAATACAAAGGGAAGGGTTAAGTTGACATATCCAGGCTCATAAACACGATATTTTCCTAGAGCATTCTCTTCAATATTGACTACAGCCTTGCTGATCTCAGGATAGCCTGGGAGTACCAATCTGAATTTTCTAGACTCATCTGAATCCAAATCTTCAATTTCGGCAAAGTAGGTGACAGCCCATCCGAAACCAGGAAAACCGTCCAAGTTTAACCGGTAAGTTAACGATCCATTTGTTCCAACTACAGCTGTCTGCATCACTTTTTCAGGTGGCATCTCATCTTTGTTAACATCAATTGGCATTTTGGTTGACACTTTTTTGGTTCCAGCAGCGACATCAACAAGGTAATTTGCTTTCTTCAAGGAATCTGATTCCCATATTCTATCAAAAGGGTCATCAGGATACCTAAAATAACAGAGATACAGATCTTTTCATAATATGGACAAATCTTCAAACAATAATGTGTAGCTAGTACACCTCTTCTAGCTCAAAATTCTCACTTAATAGGTTGTTAGGCATCAACATGTCTCAGATCAACTTGACTAACTTAATCTGTTTTCTTCTCATATTGTTTGATGTATATTATTTTGAAATGCATTCAGATAACTGTATATTTGAAATAGCAGGCTGCAAAGCACTTCTAAGCAAATATTCTGTGCATACCTGATTGGAGCTTCACTATCTGCACCAAAGTTTATCCTGGCAGAGACACTGAGGTAATAATGCGCCTCAAAATCTGTGTAATAAACTGAACCATTAAATTGTCGGAGCTCAAGAGTAGATATAAATGGCTGCCCAGTTGTAGCATTGGATAGGCACACGCTGATAGTAGGACTTAAAGCCAGGAATATTAGCTCTCGGACTTCTATAGTACCAGCATCCGAAATGACTATTGTAGACCAATGAGTAGCCCCAAGGGAAATGTCAAATTTTGGATAAACGTTGTTGTTGTCAAAGTTACCATACAAGAATGTTGCTCTCAGAAGGTACCTAGTCCTACTTATGACATTAAGGGTGTAACAATACTTCCTGGAATCGGCAGGAAAGTGCCTCAGGGTCATGTATTGCTTGCGTGTCTCGTTTGCAACAGATATGTTAGCTGTTTCTCCATAAGCAAGTTGACTGTCAGGGGTCCACACCAGGCCAATGTCATCGGAGAAATTTTCTATACCTCCACAGTCAAAACTGACAAAACCTGCTTCACAAGACCATATTGGTGTAGAAGAAAAGTAAATCCAAACTCCATGCAAATTTTATAAGGAACTGCTATTGTCTACCTAGTGTTTTTATCACATAATGGATAAAACTCCAAATTAGCTTATGCAATTATAAAAAGGGATAAAGTAAAAGAACGGGAAATAAGCAGCAGGGAGTTATCTTAAAACAAATCTCATTTTAGCTACAAGAGAGAGAGAGAGAGAGAGAGAGAGAGAGAGAGAGATCTCATCCCACATAATAGTGGAATTCAAAGTCAAACCTAAATTCAATATTGAAAATATGCGTTTAAGACCAATATAATAAATTAAAAATAAAAAATAAAAAAATTGGATGATCCGTCATCAGACAAATTTTAGGGTTGAGGTACTAGTCTCCTCCACACACACAGACAAGAACGCGGCGATCAGATCAGACATGAAAAACAAGTCATCTAACAATGGAAGTACGCCTTTCTCTTCCTCTTGATTTACACATGCTATGGAGAAAGGATAGATTTATCTAGTTTAATTATAACTTACACTAGTTGGATCAATCATATCTCTCAACTTTAATCTTGATCAACTATTTACCACAGTATCTAATATGTGCATTGCAAATTATTCTAAAGCACAAGGGAAACTGGAGCAGGATTATTCAGTTGTTGATGTAATTGACAGATTATAGTTTTTGGACACATTTGACCACCCAAAAAAGTGACTCGTGAATTCAATTTCCAAGTCCCAGCCACTTATAAGCATGTAGTTTATGTTAACTTCATCCGCAAAAAGAACAATTTTACAAGATGGGACATTTTATGCATTTCAAATCTTACAAGACAACCTAAAAAGCTAACAGTTTTAGGTAGTTGTAGGTTATAAAGCAACCATGGTTAATATAACTTGTATCAGACGGTTATAAGTACAGGGTTTAAGGGTTTGCATATCAGTTACAACTTATGGCCTATATTCTTTTCTTTTCCACCCTTTTTCAGAATCTGTTATACTGAAGAAAAATATCAGATCCACTAAAAAAGCCAAAACGACGAAAACCACTGTGCCGTTTGCTTCAATTGTTTCCAGTTCTTCAAATCTCTGGTCTGGCCATTAGTTCTGTGGAGTGGGACTGTAAAGATGGTTACTTTCCCTTTCTATTACTTAGAATGTCATCTTAAAAAACAAACAAAAGATATCAAAAATGGCAACCGAAGCAAAATTAAGAATGCATACACAGAGCAATTCAAAAGAACAGAGCCCCTATATTTAACAAGATATGGGCATTAGAAACCAATCCACCACAAACCCAGCAAGTATTTTTTTAAAAAAATTCATTTCACTATTTTGCTCATACATATACGTGAAACAAAGAGCGAGGAGTGGAAGTACCTGGCATCTGAGCTGAAGAGGCATGGAAGAGAAGGAAAAGGAAGGAGAAGAGAGAGTATAGGAGAAGCCCAGTCTCCATTATGGGAATTGAAAAGCTGAAGTGAGAGGATGAGATGATAAAAATGGTGGAAAAGGAAAGAAACAACAGAGAAAAGCCACTCTGTGCTACAGATCAAAAGTTACAATGCCACTGCCATCATATTTTTTTTATTGAACAAAAAAAAAACAATAATGCAAAACGAATAAAACAGAAGTGATTCTTCTTTTGAGGGTGTGTGTGAGTGAATGATTTGGAAAGAGAATGAGAAGATGGTTTGTAGAGTAGAGCGAGAAGGAGTCTTCGAGCTCTTACGGTGTACTGAAATGGATGTTCGGAGAGGACCCACCAAAAAGAGGCAATGGAGAGAGAGTCTTACGGCCTCGAAGTTCATCGTGGTGCAGATGTAGGGACGAGATTCGATGCCACAGAGAGGACCCACCACTAGTGTTGTACCGGCGTCACATCACATCAATGTCCTTTCACTTCTCGTCTCGTTGGTTTTTCGTCATTCTATTCTGCTCCCGAAGTTTTCTTCACGTCTCGTTTTAAGGAATCTTGGTCCATGCTTCTCAGTGGAGGTGTATCACACGCTCGGAACAATTTTGAAAACACTCCAGCATTTTAATTATGAAAAAAAAAAAATTACAAAATTAATTTAAGTGATTACACCGATTTACAATAATTTTTTTGTGAAATAAAATTTTGCTGAGAACTTACTTATTGGGTAAGCAATAAAAGCAATTAAGGCCCCGATTTTGATTTGCTACTATTTATTTTACTTTTTTTTTTAATATATTTTTATTTTTCACATCACATCAATTATTTTTAATTACTATTTAAATAAAATAAAAATCATTATAAAATAAAATTTTTTCAATTTTTTATACCAAACATTCTTATTATTTTTTTTTTTCAAAAAATATATATATATATATATATATATATATATCAAAATCCTTTAACAAACACACCCTAAAATCTTTGCATAAAACTTCAATCTAATTTTTTTACAAAAATCATCAAATATCAGTCATGTGTTATCTATAACAAAAGATTTAAAATTTAAATTTAAAAATTAAGAATTAAAAGAGATAAGGAGAAGAACAGAAACATAAAATAGCTAAAAAAACAGAAAACAAAAACTTGACAGGTGGTCAACCACTTTTCACACGACTTGTAAATTCAATTAAAATTAAAACTATATATATATATATATATATATATTAACACAATTCAAATTCGACAATAAAAAAGAAAAGAAAAGAATTTACTACCCCCAAAATGGAATTTCTTGTGTACATGTCTCACGCGCTTGCAGAGATTGGTGCTACCGCTGTACTATGAGCGACGTTCTTTTACCGTTTTGTGTCTTAATGTTTTCCTATATGCCATCTTATAGTCTCTCAATTCTTTATTTTGCAAAACTACACTAGTTTTTAGTTGTCTTCTTTCTGTATAAGTTTTCAGCAACAATCTACGGGTCAAGTTTTTTTTTCTTCTATTTTTTTGGGTTTCGATTTTCTCTATTCGTTTTTGAGGTTTTGTTTACACGAAATTTTCAAAGTAACGAGCTAAGATTTTCAATTTGTTTTTCATTTTCTCTCTAATTCGTTTATGGGAGCAAATTACGGACCAACAAAAATGATTATCACTCATAATAGAAGCAACTAAAGAGATTACATTAATTTTGTGAGTGATGATAGAGGCAATGAAAATGAATGCGTTTGAAAATGCGCTTGTAGTGGAAATGGAAAAGCAATGAAATCACTTTTAGTTGAGAAATTTATGATAGATCAATATCATATTTGGATTGAATAAATTTCACATTATATATATATGAGTCATTCTTATAAAAATCAAACCAAATAATCTTGATGGGCAAATACAATGTTCTTAATACATTTGGAGTTATCCTTCATCCATACCTGGTCTAAAGATTAGCCAAGTGCAAGTTTCGCTAGCCGATAAGCTACTTCGTTTGCCTCGCTCCTCACATGTCCAACTATCCAACTTTGTTCAGGATGACTTTTTTATCTTCAGTTAATTGCTCATACCGATTCCAACAAGATTCGTCTTGATGCAAAGTGTTCACAATTTCAAGGGTGTCGCCCTCAAAAAAACCCGTTGAAAACCTAAATTCTTGCAAAAACCAACAGCCTTCCAAGCAGCCACAACCTCCACTAAAGTCGGGTCAGTAATATAAGACACCGTGGTGCACATTGAGGCCAAAACAAATCCATCCGCATCCCATACCCGAACAATCACTCCCACTCTCATCTTCTTGTTTTTCTTATCAATGGATGCATCTTCTTGTATATACATGATATTATTTTGTTAGAGCAATATGTTATATTTTTATGAAATAAATAAAGAATAAGCATTATTATAAAACAAAAACAAAAACAATCCTATCCTTGTCCATCCATAGTATGTCGTACAAGGGATAGCATGAACAATGTAATAGTCACGTAACGTCAGTTACATATCATACATATCTATTAAATTTCAAAAGAAAATTATCTTATTATTCCTAAATTAAATTAGTTTTTAATTTAAATTTACGTAATAATTTAGAAATATTAGTAAATGTACTTTACTTCATGTTTCATGCATATATAGCATTTTTTAATATCTATCTAGACAGAAGAGTACAAAACAACTATATTAATATACTGTCAAATAGGAGTTTTTTTAATTTTATTTTATTATGGCTAAAATGATATCATCTTGATTTTTTCAAAATAAATAAATAAATACATGAGAGAGGAGATGGTGGGGAGATGGGTGGAGAATGCATTGTACCAAATCTCTTATATATATTTGGGTGAAACGTTACATCAATCGGATTATAAAAGTTTGAAAGAAGTAGCATTCAATTCAATACAAATCATCATTCTAATTTCTATCCCATTAGTTGTAGTCAAAAGTTCTCTTCATTTTATTCATTAGATTAAATTTCAAAGGTTTCATGATTTATTTGTTTTTACACCTTATTTAAAAATTTTAAATGATATGTCATGTATACAAAATAAATTTTAAATATAACAAAATAAATCTTTTTCATTTTGCTGTAAAATTTATTTGGGTTAAATTCACTTTACTCTTCTGAAGTTTCAGAGGTTTTTTAATTCAAATCACAATGTTTAAAAATTTGCAATATATCCTCCTAATGTTTCAAAAATTTTCAATTCAAACATTCTGTTACTAATTTTCATCAAATTGGACAGAAATCTATGAAATTAAGTAATTACTCTCAATGTTTTTTTTTTTTTTTAAAAAAAAAAAAAAAAAAAAATTTCGTTTAATTAGACGAAAATTAGTAACAGATAGTCTGAATTGAAAATTTTTGAAACATTAGGGGGTACATTGCCAATTTTTAACTATTAGGGTTCAAATTGAAAAACCCTTGAAATTTCAGGGAATAAAGTCATTTTAACCCAATTTATTTTTTATTTTTTATTTTTTATCAGCTGAGATGACATTTTTTGTTTGACATGTCCGCACAAGGAAAAGAAAATTGAGATAAAATTCGAATTAGTAACATTTGCTTCATTAGACGTAATTTCTATCTGATTAAACTACACCTTGGGATTGACATGACGTATTTAAGTGGCTTACTATGTTAACAAATTAAAGAAAAAAGAAAAAAAAAAAGAAAAAAAAAAAACTTCAAATTCGACATACCGACTTCTATCTTCAGTTAGCTTTGAAGGCTATTCAGGATGACTTTTCTAACTTCAATTAATTGCACATACCGACTTCATCAAGATTCGTTCAGCTTTGAAGGCTATTCAGGATGACTTTTCTATCTTCAATTAATTGCACATATCGACTTCATCAAGATTCGTTCAGCTTTGAAGGCTATTCAGGATGACTTTTCTATCTTCAATTAATTGCACATACCGACTCCAACAAGATTCATCTTGATGCAAAGTGTTCACAGTTTCAAGGGCGTCGTCCTCCAAAAAAACCCATTGAAGACCTAAATTCTTGCAAAAACCAACAACCTTCCAAGCAGCCACAGCCTCCACTAAAGTCGGGTCAGTAATATAAGACACCGTGGTGCACATTGAGGCCAAAACAAATCCATCCGCATCCCATACCCGAACAATCACTCCCACTCTCATCTTCTTGTTTTTCTTATCAATGGATGCATCTTCTTGTATATATATGATATTATTTTGTTAGAGCAATATGTTATATTTTTATGAAATAAATAGATTTCTGTCCAATTTTCATCAAATTTGACAGAAATCTATGAAATTACGTAATTACCCTCAATGTTTTTTTTTTTTTTTTTTTTTTTTTGATTTTCGTTTAATTAGACGAAAATTAGTAACAGATAGTCTGAAACATTAGGGGGTACATTGCCAATTTTTAACTATTAGGGTTCAAATTGAAAAACCCCTGAAACTTCAGGGAATAAAGTCATTTTAACCCAATTTATTTTTTATTTTTTATACTCATTTATAATACTCATTTTCCATCAGCCGAGATGACATTTTTTGTTTGACATGTCCGCACAAGGAAAAGAAAATTGAGATAAAATTCGAACTAGTAACATTTGTTTCATTAGACGTAATTTCTATCTGATTAAACTACACCTTGGGATTGACATGACGTATTTAAGTGGCTTACTATGTTAACAAATTAAAGAAAAAAGAAAAAAAAGAAAAAAAAAAAACTTCAAATTCGACATGTTAACTTCCATAAAATTGATGTAAAAAATAACATTACTCAAAAATAACAAAAACATATTCCTAATTGTGACTAATGTAAATTAAATAATTTTTTTTAAAAAAAAAACCCTAATTCGTAATCGTGATTAAGAAAAATGTTATACTTATCAATTTTTCTTTTTTAAAAAAATTGATTTTCAACTAATGCGTCATCATTTCATAATCATAAGATATGATAACAAAGAAGTTTTAAATGAAGGTGGCCTATCCCCTTAAAACATTTTGCTTGATTGATGAAATGAGGTTTGTAGGAGTAAGTATAGCCGTATAGGTAATCGGGGAAGTGTATGTAAGTACGTAGTAAGGTCTAAATATTCATACACAAGTGACAAGACACGTGGTCTACGATTCTATTGGTTGTCTAACTTGTCTTCACCTGCTTCGTCGACCGTTGACCAGTTTCAACGCAAATTGGAGAAGAAGAGATTTTCTTGGTTGACTTAGGGTCAAATTCTACAACACCAAAACCTATAGGCAAAGTATTTGCTTAGCCTCCATGAATCACTGGCTCCGTTTGGAAAAGGTTTTTGGAGTTTTAGTGGTCAGGTGACGTGAGAAAAAAAAATATTTATTATGAAAAAATGAAACAGTAAGAATGTTTGGTATAAAAAAGTAAAAATATTTTGTTTTGTAGTAATTTTTTTATTTGAGAATTTTTTGTTGATAAATAGTAACAGGCTGTCGGCTGTTCCCAAACGATGCCCCAATGGCCAATGCACCATCGGGGTGGTCGCGACAAAGAACACTTATTATTTGGGTTGATTTTTTTCTTTTTTTAAAAAACAACTTTCAAAATTGTAAAAAGTCCTTTATCAGGTGGTCTCGACCACCCCTACATGGTGGTTTGGGATGATGCCGACCAGGAGATAGGCGGGCAAATTTTTTTGTCTCAAATGGCTGTGCCAAGTTATGGAGTAAATAATTTTTAATGGGTAGCTCAATCGGCTGGATACCATGCCTCTTGAAGCTGCCGAGGTCAGTGTTACTAGTTCGAATCTCCTCTCTCATTTACTCTCTCCTTCTGCAGACATGTAAAAAAAAAGTTAGAGAATAAATAAGAGGAAGTAAAATGGGAGTGTTATGGCATTACTCAAAGTAGAGGCCCTTAACCTAATCAAGATTATTAATTATAAATTGAAATGATCTTTGGATTCGGTTGGAGTAGTTGGCAATATTAATTTCCAAACAGCAAGTGGTGATAGGGTATGGATTTAAAGCTTGATGGTGGTGGAAGCTCATGAGAAAAGGAAACCCCCAACCCCAAAGAGTTCCTTTTGATGACTTTTCAGAGTTTGAACAAGATGGGTCATCGTTCGTGGGGTTGATTTTAGGGCTTGCCCCTTTTAATCAACCTGTGACTTTTGTTCCATCTTTACATAAAGGCACTTGCTTTCTCCTTGTGTGTGTGTGTTTTTTTTTTTTTTTAAGGCTTTCCACTTTTTCTTTTCTTGTTGGACTTGGGCGTGGGAATCAACCGCCATTCACAGTTTTTAGTGGCTCCATTGGTTATATTTTGACCAAATAATTGCGGCCTTCAGGGTAGGCTGGATAGCAAACAAAATAGAAAGTCTTTTCTTAGTGTGGAAGTATACGATCGAAGAAGCAAAGAAGCCACTTGGTTTTGTGTTCTTGTGTTGAAAGGACGTTTTATATTATTGGTGCTAACAATAAAGAAACTTGAAAGGACTTTTTTTTTTTTTTGGAACTTTGCAAGGAATTAAAAAATTAAAAAGGACTCTCTAACAAATTAACAATAGGCCCACACTTAAAACACAATCAAATAATAAAAAAAATATGCCAAAACTTGACTGATTCTCTGTATTTTTTAGACAAAGCTAAGAAATGAGCCGTAAAAAACAATAACTCAAGCAAAAGAGACATCGAAAAGAGTACAAATCTCGAAAGGTCGTTCAACCTGGGAACCACTTGGTTTTCTTTTCGATGTCATTATAATTTTCTACCTGATTATGGCCTTGAAAATATATATTATGAATATTTTGAGTATGTTGACTCATACTATCTCAACCGAGGTATCTGGTATTTACAAATCAAAATTATGGACACACATAATCATATTTGTTGAATCAATTTTTTTGACGGCTGGATCGGTGATGTGTCATATGCAAAACAGAAAAAATTGTCACAAAAAATTCATCATTCTTTGAGAGATTGGAGACACTTCAATAATCATTTTTAACTTGAAAGGCTCTTGAATATAGCCCATTGAAGTTGTCTATCAATAGCGTAGTTAGTTTTCATAAAATGAGCACATAGTATAGTGGTTGAGCGAGGCAAGGTTATTCACTTATTCATTCCCCAACAATATTGAATATTTGGTATTATGCCTTTGCATAAGGCAAAATTAAGGCTCATGCAGAATTGGTCAGTCGAGAATATACTTTAGCGGCTGCAGTAAATTATAACCTTCATTAAGCTCCTTCTCTACCCACTTCAATTGAGGACTACACATTAAATATTGGAATTCTCAATATTCTGCATTCAAAAACAGACGCCTTCACAGGCAATGATGATCTTACCTCAATTAAAAACATTAAAAAAAAAAAAAAATTGTATCAAGCGAGTGTTTCTTCACTTTATTTGAAAAATTGAAAGATCACAAAATCTCTTACAATGTTTAAGGTATTGCATGATAAGTTATTCATTTTAAATGAATGGGTCAAAATGTGACTGTACATAAAAAAGAAAGAAAATAGGCAAATAGAACAAAATAGCTCGTTCGCAACATAAATTGTATGACATTCTAACGGGACTGCTTTTAAAGATCAATATGCAAGGTAAAATGTCTCGATCGTAAACATGCTCGAAGGACATTCAAACGAGAACATGAAGACTTCAAAATTTGAGTTATAGGAAGGCTCGATCACAAAGGCAATCTCATCCAATTCGAACAAGGCCATATTATAGGACTCACAGAATACCTCAATTGCAATAGTGATCACAGTCATCACACAACGTTCAATCAAGGTGGTTATTAAGTCAAATCCAAGACATTTGATCGTAACCTTGATCGCACACCGTTCCAACACCGCTATGCAAAAATTGTGAAATCCTAGCTCGTGTTTGAACGAGATAGTTGCCTGAGAGTTTTAAACTTAACCAACTTAACCTAAAATTTATAAAAATACAAATATTTTGGTCACTTTTACATATTCCGTTACGATTTAACAAAAACTTCCAACAAAGGTGGTGATTGATAAATTAAGCACTCACATTAAAGTTCGAAAGAACATTAAGGAAAGGGAAATGAAGATGATCTTATTCCCATTGAAAAAATCACAATTTTAAATGCTAAATTGCAAATTTACCAAACGCTTAATTATATTTTTATTAACTGCATTTTGAAATTTCTATTTTTTGAAACTGCATATCTAATAACGATCAAACAAACGAGTAGTCCTATTTGACATTTGAAATACTTTCAATATTTGTTGCCGGCATTAGATGCAGAGAGAGGGGAGCTAAATAGACCATTTGGAAAGTAGTCTCTCCCAAAATTTAAAATTTCCTCTAAAATATATGTTGTGTGTGACAGAGAAATTTCAAAATTTCTTCTAAAATATATGTTGTTATGAGATAAACCCTCCAAATTAATTCTTGATCCCAATTTTTTTTTTTGGTAGTTTCTCCACGACTAAAATTCTAATTCCTGCCATGGCAGGGGAGCTAGTGAGCGTGTTTAGAACTGATAAGCTTTAGGAATTTTCTCATTTTGCCACCTTAGCTCCTGTTTCATCCTTGTAATGATAACAGGCTTAACCACGCCTAGTCTGCAGGTTGCCCCAAATCATTCTGATTTTATCTTTCTTTTGCTTTTTGGGTCGGCATCCTCGAGAATTTCAGAGTCAAATTATTTCTTCTATGCAAGTTTTCAATTGGAAATATTTGCCAAAATTGACTCCTCTCTTTAATTTTTCCAAAGCGTTTGCCAAATTTTACTTGCTTTGCACTGAACTCGCCCCAATTTTAGGTAGCCTAGTTATTCTTCCCCTTTTCTCATTTTAGCCTGCATTGTCGTGAGATCGCCCCTAGCCTCACCTTTGTTCCCATGCACTTCATTGTCATATACTGGATCATAGCTATTGGTCTTTTCACCATGACAAGGTGCCTTGGTCTGAGCTAGCTCCAGCCCACTTAAACCTCCGTTGAACTTCAATCTTAACAACTACGCGGGAACACGGCGAAGTCCCACAATGTTCCATTCTTCGTAACTATTCCCTTACAGAATACAGAAAAATGGTTACTTCAAATTGAAAAGAAAAAGAGCAAGAAAAAAATTGAAGGAATCAAATACAACATATATTCTGATGGCCAACAGGCCCAACACGTAACATCCCCTTGTTGGGGTCGTGAATCATAATTGTCACGCCAAGGGAGCACACCAAACACCAAAGCTTTATCTATTTTTGCATATCAGTTATGTTACACACGCCAATCGCAAGATAATATCATCGCCATAAATCAAAGCACGCAAACCTTCATAATATACAGACACCTGACAGCAGCCACAGTTCACGTCTCCAATTCTCTATTCAGCGTCAGCAAATCTAAACAAGTGATATAAAAGCCGAATCTCAGATTGAGGAACAAAGTTCAACATGCATCAGGCAATTGAAGGGGAAAAAAATGAAGACGATGTTTCTCACTCACCCAAGCTCCGAGAGCTTCAAATGAGCTTCAGCATAATCGGCAAAGAAGGCATCCTCGTCCTGAAGCATAATTGCAGAACCAGAAGTTAAATTAGATAATTGTCAAGATATATAGAAGGCAAATTGTTTATCCAAAAACTACATATGGTTTTAATTATAAATAAGACTGTAAAACATAGACACTCACCGCAGCATATTTCTCAACAAGAGGTCGGAAGACCGGATCCTCCAGCAGAGCTTTATCTGATGGCAGCTGGATTAGACCTTCCTTCTCTCCGCTAAGGAGTTCCCTGTTTTAAAGAATTAGATTCAAACCAATTAGCTGGCTTCTTCTTGTCTTGGCCCCCGGAATCCTTATTGATATTCAGGGATGTTTGAACATGCTATTTAAAAATATTCATTTCAAAACAAGTGATTTAAAAACTGCGATTTTTAAAGATGTAGTTATGTGTTTAGCTTTTAAAATTGTGTTTTTATAAACACACTCCGTACATGTGACTTGAAAACACAGATTTCTACGTTTTCAAACCGCAATTTTTTTTAAAATGAACTCCTAAACAATACATTTTTTAAAAACGAAATCGCAATACACAATATTATATGCAAGCCAACGATGAGATGATTACACAAGAAAACATTGCATACAATCAATTTCGCCAGAGAACCATCTACAAGAAATCAATGAGAGATGTGTCTTACTTGAAGTAGGAGTTATCAAAAATAAGAGGGTTGTTGGTCCAGGTTCCCTCAAATCCAGAACGATCCTGGTGGCATCTTCCCTGTAAAATGATTCCAAAAGCATCTTAGTTCATCAATAACTACAGTACACGAATTGTTAAAACTCCACTTTAGTAAAAA
Organism: Corylus avellana; assembly: GCF_965113065.1. Classification (NCBI taxonomy): domain Eukaryota; kingdom Viridiplantae; phylum Streptophyta; class Magnoliopsida; order Fagales; family Betulaceae; genus Corylus; species Corylus avellana. The sequence goes on from NC_142499.1 coordinate 17,623,620, forward strand.
TATTCCATTATAACAAAACACGCAACAACCTATCAAAGGAGGCAGCAAAAGAATTTCATATATTGAACATACCAAGGTGTGACCACCAGATAAAGCAACTCTATCTTTATCACTAAGACCCATGTGGCCAAAAATATCCCTCAGATGATCCGAAACTTCAGTGACAACAAAACATTAGTGAAGTTATTGATGAGTTATTAGATACATGTAATGATCTAGCTTTAACTTGAATTTAAACAGATTAACTAACCTTTAATTTGGTAGCATCAGGCAAGCGACCTTTTGGGGGTGGTTCAGTTTTGTCCTGAGATAAATAAGTATGTTTTAGAATCAACCGTTTATACTATTAGTATCTCATAATCAAGTAATATTATACGCCGGAGCCTAACAACATACTTGACTACAACTAATATACATGTTAAAGATAAATAATAATAATAATAATAAAAATAAATAAAAAAATTAAAAATTAAAATACAAAGTTTTCCTCCAGACGAGAAAAAAGAATCCAAAAATCCAAAAATTCCAGACTAACATTTAATTTTTCAAATTGCTAGCTTCTCTTGTGCTTGAGTTTTGACCTAATTGTGAACATTCATGCAACCCTCCCAAGGGAGATAGAGACGTGATCTACAGTAGTGGATAAAGCATTAAGAAAAGAAAAAAGCTAGCTAGATAGGATGGTCCACTCCAGACCGCACATAAAGCTACTTAAGCAACTAAATAAACAAGGAAGAGACTAGAAACCAAGAAGGTGAAAAGGGGAATGTGCCATGTCCAAATTAAACCTTAACAAAAGTGTATTCAAGCAGCAGCAGAAAATGTGGAAGGGACTATATATACAAAACAACGTTTTACATAGCAAATCCTCAGTAAGCAGTTATAATTTATCCATATGTTCAGGTAACAATTATTTTCAACTCCGTGGTCCAAAATTCAAGTCCTCTTTTTGAAACATCCCAGCAGTCATGAATCATCAATGCTACTATTGCATAATCTCAAAGTGAATAATACAACAAACATATATGGCTCAAGAAGAGCGAAAGATTAGGCTCAAAATTCAAGGACTAAGAGCATTCTCAACATACTCCCCTAAGTTTTGGGAATATGTCCAAAAAATAGCAAAACACATTCCACAGCAGACTCCCTAAATGAACCATAAACATTATGATTGTTACAGTGGAACTCAATGTTTTGGGTTCCACTATTGCAATCTTTATGATTATTAAAATAAAATAAAAATGATTCTCTATCTTTTCTCCTCTCTCATTTCTCATCTCATGTCTCACAATTCTCTCTCATCTCGTATATATAATATAATTAAAAAAACAAATATTTTAATGATATAGATAATGATTAAAGAAAGCAATTAGAGTGTATTTTGACATAGAGAAGTAAAAAGTAGTTTGAGTCCTTAAATGTAAGGAAAATGACAATGATGCTGCTGGGAATGCTCTAAGAGCCACTAGAGCTGGCGAAAATTGAAACCTAATGCAACCTGACTAGAATTGTCAGAACCCACAAAGCCATACACACTGCCTTATTTGAATTCAATATGATCACCATATATTCCTTTGTCCAAGAAGTCGATCACAGAATCCACTCTCCCCCTTTCATGGACTGAGTTGTTGCTCAACTATGAATTAATCCCTTAGATGCCATTGGTCTTTGCAACTACATGAGTCAATTTGGTCCACAATTGTCCTCAGATGAAATGAGGAGCTTCATCAAATCAAATGTATTGCAAATTACTCCTACTTTCACCAATGCACCATTGCGCTCCCCATTCAGTTTGACACACATATATTAGCCCTTCTTTCGCATTGTTCCTATGCTTCTTTCGTATTTCCAAGAAAGTCACCATTGTTCAGGGTCTAATATATTAATTCTGCCACCAATCACAATCTTGGGGGTGATAGGGTGATTACACTATTTCCAATAAGTAGTACTAAGCAAAAAACTACTTTCATTATAAATGCATTCTGATATAGGGTTAATTCTGAATTGAGTCCCAAACAACCAGCTAAAGTCATAATAAGAACATCCCAATTCAGGACCATCAGACACCCAAGTTTAAGACAACTCAATTTGCAAATTCCATAGAATAAAAAAAAAAAAAATCACAGATACTGACAAATTCGTGACACATGAATATCAATAACTTCTCAATCAGACCAAAGCATACGATACAATAGAATGGAAACCAATGAGGTTCACTGACCGGTCTCCCAGGGTGGAAAGGAATCTCAGCCCTCCAGTAACTTCAACAGCAACAACTCCAGCCAACTTCAGCAAGTAAACATGTATCAAAGTCAATTAACAATTTCAAATCCAAAAGACAGGAGCAGGATACACAAAAGTTTGATTTTATGGTAAATATCTAGCTAATTAACCAGAACCTGGTAAAAGTCTGCATAAGACAATAAGGGAAACTGCTCCTTGATCGGCTCCAAAAGCCTAATGGCGATATCGAGACCGCTGTTTGCCGCGTGAGAAAGCTCATCTGGATGCCTTATCGTCCCAAACGGCCCTCCTATCTTCGTCTGCACATCAAAGGTACCAGCCGAATGCCAGCTACAACGCCAAAAAAGCCACAAACACTCATAAAGCGTTTGGTAGAGAAAAGATACTCAAAACATTTACATATTTTCAATTAATTTAGTCTTTAATCCAGAACATAATCTCATAACAACTATTACTTACGTTACAAGATATTCTTTTCCCGTCAGATTCTATGAACGTATAGTAAATAAATTGAGATGTTTTAATGTAAAAATAAAAAGGAGTGCTTTTTTTTTTTTTTTGAAAAAATAGTTCACTTCTCATTATATCAAAATTAGGCTAAAGCAATTTGCTCACTTGAATAATATCACAAATACAATTGGGTATCTCGTCCCTCCATACTTGATCTATAATATTTCTGATTGCTAATTTAGCTGGCATATGGGCTGCACCATTTATATTCCTGGTACATGATTGGGTTTCCAATTCGGTAATGATGTTTGCAGGAGTAAGTATGGCCGTACAGATGGGTCCAACTAGGGGTGAAATTTAAAACCGTCTAACCGCAACCGCTAACCGTTATAACCGTTAACCGCTAACCGCCTAACCGCCTAACCGCTTTGAAAGCGGTTAGTAAAAACCGCTAACCGCCTAGGCGGTTGCGGTTAGCGGTTAGCAGGTTTTGGAAATCCGCTAACCGCTAACCGCTTTTTTTTAAATATAATATATATTTATATATTATATATATATAATAACAATAAGTTGTGAGTTTATGAACTTTTTTTGGTTGATTGAAATGAGCCTCAAGCTTCAAGTTTAACCATATGTGTTGATTTTTTTGGTTGCTTGTGAGTTTATGAATTTGTTTGTGTTTTATTTTATTTCTATGTGTGAGTTTATGAACTTGCTTGTGAGTTTATGTATAAGACTACAAGTGAAGTGATGATTTTGTTGTAATTTTATTTGTATATTATATGATGTGTAGATTTGTAGAAGGTGGCCAACAAGATTTTGGTATATAGCAATTTTTAATGCTAAAATGGCCATGGAAAGGGAAAAAAAAAATGTTTAAAAGGAGAAAAAAAATGTTTAAAGTGAGCCCAAAACCGGCCCAAACCCGGTCCAAACCCGGCCCAAAATCGGTCCAAAGAAAAAAGCCCAAAAAAAGCGGTTAGAAAAAAAGCTGTTATTCCAAAGCGGTTAACCGCTACCCGGTTAGCGGAGGCGGTTAGTAAAATTTACTAACCGCCTAGGCGGTTGCGGTTAGCGGTTTTAGCCACTAACCGCTAACCGCAACCGCTATTTCACCCCTAGGTCCAACCGTTTCTGGGATACAACTTGAGGAGGTATAATGAAGGGGAAAGTAGCGAGGATCGGTCAGTAGCTTGATCGATGAGGATAGTAGATGGTGGAATGTCACAAAACTTCACGAGAACTTCTCAGCAGCAGAGGTACAATCCATTTGCAAAATCCCTATTTGTCCAGGCAGACAAGATGATCAACTTGTATGGGAGGGAACTAAGAATGGGATTTACTCTGTTAGGAGTGGCTATCACAAGGGGAAGGAGATAATGGAGAAGAGCGCAGGTTCATGCTCGGACTCAGGGTCAAACAAGGAGCTATGGAGGCAAATATGGAAGACACGGGGACCACCAGCTCAACAACTGTTTCTGTGGAAAGCGTGCCACAATGTTTTGCCCACACGAGCAAACCTCAAATGGCGTCACCTTATCTTGGACTCACTCTGTCCCTTATGTGGCTTATATGAAGAAACGGTGGGACATCTCCTATGGCATTGCCAATTGGCCAGGGATGTATGGCTGGAGGGTCCAAAGGCACTGCACAAATGCACAAGCGACGACATCAGCTTTAAGGAGCTCTTCTTGCGGCTTATAGAACGGCTGGACAAGGACACGTTTCAACTATTCACCACAGTGGCACGCCTGTTGTGGTTCAGAAGAAACCATGTTGTCCACGGTGGTGAGTTGACGTCTCCGGTCTCACTCATGCAGCAGGCACGGGACTAAATTAAAAATCTTGAGAGAGACCGGGCCACGCAGGGCAGAGAACCCCCCTCTGCAGTTCCGATTCCCCGGGAGGCAAGATGGAAAAACCACAACAGCACTTTATCAAAGCAAATTGGAATGCTGCAATTTCTAAGGAGCAGAACATCACGGGAGTGGGCGTGGTGCTTCGGGACCACAGAGGTGTGGTGCTTGCCTCTTTCTGCACTTATAAACCGACAGCTATGGAACCTTCAACGGCGGAGGCCATGGCAGCCTGGTATGCCACAGAGATTAGCAAGAAGATGGAAGTGGGACACCTCATTCTCGAAGGTGATGCAAAGGAAATTACCCAAGCTCTGCAACGGGAGAGTTCATGGAAAGGGGTTTACTGCATGTCAACTGCTACAGCAAGGCGGAATCTACTCCAGCACCGCGAATGGCACGTTCGACATGTGGCTCGACAAGCTAATGACACGGCTCACAGATTAGCCAAGGTGGCAATTCTACTTAAGGAAGAGACCTGTGGATCAGGGATTATCTAGATTGTATTCATGCCATTGTCCTTGCTGAGCAAGGGTCTTCGTAATCAATGAAATGAGTCTTATTTTTTTAAAAAAAAAAGTATGGCCGTATAGGTAATCGACGAAGTGACAAGACACGTGGTCTAGGATTCTATTGGTTGTCTTCACCTGCTTCGTCGACCGTTGACCAGCTTCAACGCAAATTGGAGAAAAAAAGATTTTCTTGGTTGACTTTTAGGGTCAAATTCTACAACATCAAACCTATAGCCAATAGGCTATGGCGAGGCCACCCCATGTTCAAGCAACTGAAGCATTTGCTTAGCCTCCATGAAGCACAGGCTCCGTTTGGGAAAGGTTTTTGGGTTTTTAGTGGCCAAGAATTATAGTAAAAATTAATTGATATGAGAAAAAAAAAAAAGAAAAAAAAAGAAGAAAAAAAGAAAGAAAGAAAGAATGTTTGATATGAAAAAATGAAAAAATAAGAATGTTTGGTATTGAAAAGTGAGAAAAAAAAATTGTTTTGTAGTAATTCTTTTTATTTAAATGTGATTTTTTTTATTTAAAGAAAAAAAATTGATTAATCTGATGTAAAAGTAAGAAATAAGAATGTTGGGAGTTGAATTTTTTTTGTTGATGAATAGTAACGAACTGTTGGTTGTTGCCAAACGATGCCCCAATGCGCCATCAGGGCAATCACGATGAAGGACAATATTATTATTTGGGTTGATTTAAATAAATAATAAAAAAAAAAAACCTTTCAAAATTTTAAAAAGTCCTTTATTAAGTGGTCTTGACCACCCCTCCATGGTGGTTTGGGATGATGCCGACCAAGAGATAGCCAGGCAAAATTTTTTTGTCTCAAGTGGCTGTACCAAGTTATGGAGCAAATAGTCTTCAAGGAGTAGTTTAATCAGCTAAAGATCTTGCCTTATGAAACGGAAGTCACTAGTTCAAATCGTTTTTCTCATTTCCCTCCCTTTATGCAAAAAAAAGAAAAAAAAAAAAAAAAAAAAGGTTAGAGAATAAATAAGAGGAAGTAAAATGGGAGTGTTGTAGCATTACTCAAAGTAGAGGCCCTTAACCTAATCAAGATTATTAATTATAAATTGAAATGATCTTTGGATTCGATTGGAATAGTTGGCAATGGATCTGGCTTACATGTTGTTATCTGTAATGTAAGCAACGGTTAAGATTGAATCTTAAAGTTGACTTACTTTTAGAAACTTTTAATAGGAGAGAAAGTGAATAGAAATTTTTTTATAGATTTAATCTTAACCGTTACTTACACTTCAGCATGATAATATTAATTTCCAAACAGCATGTGGTGATAGGGTATGGATTTAAAGCATGATGGTGGTGGAAGCTCATGCCAAGAGGAAACCCCCAACACCATGACTATTCAGAGTTTGAACAAGATGGGTCATTGTTCGTGGGGTTGATTTAGGGCTTGCCTTTTAATCAACCTGTGACTTTGTTCTATCTTTACAAAAAGGCACTGGCTTTCTCCTTGTGTGTGTGTTTTTATTTTTATTATTATTATTATTATTATTATTATTATTTTTATTTTTATTTTTTTTTTAAAGGCTTTCCACCTTTTCTTTTCTTGTTGGACTTGGGCGTGGGAATCAACCGCCATTCACAATTTTTTAGTGGCTCCATTGGTTATATTTTGACCAAATAATTGCGGCCTTTAGGGTAAGGCTGGATAGCAAACAAAATATAAAGTCTTTTTCTTAGTTTGGAAGTATACGAAGAAGCAAAGCAACCAATTTGGTTTTGTTGTGTTGAAAGGACGTTTTATATTATTGGTGCTAATAATAAAGAAACATAATTTTGGTGCATTTTACTATGGTCGGTTAGAGATTGCGTTTGAAGGGTTTGAAAATATTTTTAACACTAAAAAAGTTCATTTATAAAATAAAAGTATTCGTTTGGTAAAAAAAATTAAAAGCGCTTTTAAGGGTCCAAAAAACCTAAAAATGGCCAAAACGCATTATTGTCAAAAACTTAAAAATAAAGCTTTTGCCTAAAAGTTATTTTTGACTTAAAAACTACATTTTTCAAATGCAATATTCCTAAATAGTGTTTAAGTCTTTTTTTTTTTTTGGAAAGGGTTCAAAGATTAAAAAACTGAAAATAGAAATGACTCTAACAAATTAACCATAGGCCCACATGCACCTAAAATACAATCAAATAATAAAAAAATATGCCAAAAATAGGCTCGATTCTACAAAGCTAAGAAATAAGCCGTAAAACACACTAACTCAAGCAAAAGAGACAACGAAAAGAGCACAAATCTCCAAAGGTCGTTCAACCCGGGAATGCCAACCACTTGTAAAGACTACTCGTTAGGTCAGTATGAAATGCCACCCACTTGGTTTTCTTTTTGATGTCATTATAGTTTTCTACCTGATCATCGCCTTGAATATATATATATATATATATATATATGGAAAATTATAATTTATCCCCTTAAAGTTGACGGCGTTTTTCAACTCGAATATCAAAGTTTCATTTTTTGAAATCCACCCCCCAAAGTTTCTAATTTTTGCAATTTGACCGATTGTATCCAAAACTTCTCATATTGACCTTAATTTTTATTTTTTTTATTTTTATAAAAAAAATTTTAAAAAAAAAATTCAGGATGGCCATAGCCACCCCTTTGCCCATCTGGCCATTTTTGCACTCCCAAAATTTTTTTTTTTTTCATAAAAAATAAAAATCAGGGGCAATATGGGAATTTGGGATAATATTGGTCAAATTGAAAAAAATAGAAACTTTGTGGGGGTGGATTACAAAAATTGAAACTTTGATGTTCGAATTGAAAAACGTTGTCAACTTTGAGAGGGTAAACCGTAATTTTCCTATATATATATATATATATATATATATATATATATATATATATATATATATATATATATATATATATATATATCGGGTACATTGACTCAAAATTATGGACATACATGTGGAAGCAATTTTTCTGACGGTCGGATCGGTGACGCGTCATATGCAAAATTGATAAAATTGTCACCGAAAATTCATCAATCTTTGAGAGATTTGAGACACTTCAATGCTTAAATTAGTACATTATTTAACAAAATAATTGAATGAAATAAATAAATAAAAATAAATAAATTAGAGAGAGTATTCAAGCCTCCTTATTTTTAGAAAAGATGATAATTTTTTACTTGAGAGGCTCTCGAGAATAATTCGAGAAGTTACTTTTGTGTCACTCTAAGAATGAGGTAGCTTTTTTTTTTGAACAAAAATTTAAGGATTTTATTGATTAAAGATCACGAGCATAAAGCTCTTATAGAGCAGAGCAAAAAGCTCTTATAGCACAAAGCATAAAGTTATGCAAAAATCATAGCCACATGCTTTGAGGTTATAAAGTCATAGATACAAACAAAAATTCTTACAATCATAACCCATGTACAAATATAGTTAAAGAGCATATATGCTCCGAGCAAACTAGATCTAAGACATAGGTAGCCAAATTTCATAACAAAATTTATTTAAACTGGCCGTGAGAGATAACCCCTCACCTAATTATCTAGACCATGAGAAATAATCCTCACACCTAATTATTTCTCCTCACTCATGAGGGCAGATCTAGAAAGGAGAAACCTCTTATTCAAAACAAAAAACACAAACAAACAACCAGAAAGCAGCAACAGCGGCCATAGAGGAGATGAACGGCACAACACGGTGAAAGGTGGACGGATGCATAGCGAAGAGGCCGAAGTTGCTGATTTGGTCGAAAAACACCTACAAACACAAAGAAAAAAGAAAAAACCAAAAGGGGAGAGAGATGATAGAAGCAGGGAGTAGAAGGGGAGAGGAGGAGGGAGCAGATTCTCTCAAAACTGTTTTCTGAGGAGAATGGCCAAAACTATATGAATACCCTAAGAAAAGAGTAGCCCTCATGCCACCAAATTGGTGCTGATGGACATTTGTTGGGTCATGAATCGGCAATCAATAAGGCCCAACAGGCCTCACGGCCCAAAGATCTATCAAACTCATTATGGGCTAAGTCCATATGGAAGCTCAGTCATTGAAGCCCGACAATTAGTTGGCCTCTAGGGCATAATAGTCTTATACCGAGGATAGATCGGTCATTTCACATGATGGATATCTGTTATCTCCACACAAACGGGATAGAATATCATTCAAATTCAAACAATCATCTACATTTATCGAAATACAGGCCAGTTGTCAACACCTGAATTATCCACATTTGACTGAGAACTACTAAAGCATTCTTATCTAATGCTAGCAAAGTTCAAACTATTTATCTCATAATCTTAGCCTACTAAGATCATGGGGCGGCTAACAAACTCTATCCTTCACGAGTAACTGCCCAACAGATATCCAAGGATAAGAGAGCCAAAGCGTGCGGGGAACAAACTCTACTTCATGCCTATAAATACAAGTCGTAACTTAAACCAAAGGTAAGCGCAACTCTTGTTCTCTAGCTTTTGTTATTTATACACTCTTTCCTCAAAATACTAGCTTAGGCATCGGAGCTTTCCTCACCGAAACACCACCGGTTGCTCTGATCCTTGTTCTTTGCTTTTTCTGTGCAGCCCGACGCATCCTTGGACACCGCAGCACTACTCAGAATCTATGCCACGTCACCTCGAAAAACTGTGCATCAACAGTTTGGCACCGTCAGTGGGAATTCAATTTTCATTAGTTCTTCCCATCTATAAATCCGATATGGTGACTACACATTCCCATCCTCAACCAAAGAATCAAGCCAGTGCACCCAACGCAACTGGAGCGCCTCCCAATCTCGCCGATTTCATGAAACAGATGATTGAATCCATGAATACACTAAAGAAGCAGAATGAAGATCTTGTTACAAGGCTCACGATCACTGATGGCCGTAATAGTCGAAGGGATTGAGAGCATGACGAAAGGCAAGCAAAAGAGCGTGAAGATAGGCGTGAAAGAGAGAGACGCGAATAGATTCGCAGAGGGAAGCGGGCAGAAAACCATCAAGAAGATGATGAGAGTTCTATTCATGGCAGCCATCATACGACTGTCCAAAACGAGAGATCTCACCATGCCAGGCATAACGAGACCAATGTTAATGCCAAAGTTCAAGATCTCAAGAGGAAGTACGAGGAGATGGCTCGCCAGATGATTGACAGTGGAGACAAGTCAACGGCAGGAGAGCTGATGGAGAACACCAATCTACCTTTTACTGAGCGCGGTATGAACTACCCCTTACCTGACAAGTTCAAAATGCCTCGTGTAAAGGCATATGATGGTAGCGGAGATTCTGCGGAGCATATGGAAAACCTTCGTGTGCATTTCATCCTCCATGGTACCCCAGATGAGATCTCATGTAAGGCATTTCCACTAACCTTAGAGGGAGTAGCCAAAGAATGGTTCGCAAGGCTTCCTGCTAAGTCGATTGATGACTTCAAGACCTTGGGATGTCTCTTCTTAAGCTAGTTTATGGCAACCCAGAAGAGGAAGAAAAACCCGCTTACTTGCTTTCCCTTGTTCAAGGAAAGCGAAATGACGAGTCCTTGAAGGACTATATGCTCAAGTTTAACAAGGAGAAATTGACAGTAAAAAACCCAGATGAGCAAATAGTGCTCTTATCTTTGATGCATAGGGTAAGAGCTGAGGGGCCACTGATGGCCGGGTTAGCGAAGAAGTCTACGTATGTGACCCTTCGCCAATTTTTAAATAAGGCTAAGGAATACATCAACTAGGAGGAAACCGTTGGAGCCCTCATGAAGTCTCAGAAGCAGATGACCCAAGTCAAGACTAGCAGTGACAAGGTAGTACCGCATAACTCTGAGAAAAAGTTAAAAAAGAACCCAAAGAAGTCGGGAAAAAAAGGCCCTTCAACATCCGACGATTGGCGCTCAACCCCAACTCAGCAAATTCACTCCACTAATCACCAGTATGACTGAGGTGTTAATGGAGATCAGAAGAGATCCTGCTTTCAAATGGCCGATAAAAATGAGAGGTCCCATGGCGAAACGTGACTTGCACAAGTATTGCGAATACCAAAATGACCGAGGCCACCTCACCGAGGAGTGTATAGCTCCGCGCTAGGAAATTGAAAATTTCATCAAGAACGGCAGACTGGTTAGATTCCTGGTGAGTGAGAGAAATAGAGGGAGAAACCCTCAAGATCCCTTATTCCTGGAGGAGAACCAAGAAGATCATGGAAGACAAGATATGAGACAGCGTTAGGATGCTGGCTCGAGAGAGGATAGGTACGCTGAACTGATAAACAATCAGCAGGCGGAGCCGAGGCAAAATCGGAACGCACATCAACAACCTCGGAACCAAGACGTAGTAGGCGAAACCCACACTATCGTAAGTGGGATAGCTGTGGAGAAGAGTCCAGCTCGGCCAGGAAGGCTCATGCGAGAAGAATGCGGACCGTAAAGGCTTTCTTTCTCGAAAGACCTTCCAAGGCCCTAAAGCAAGACTCAATGATTCTAACATTTTTAGAAGTGGATGCTAGGGGGGTGGTGATGCCCTATGACGATGCACTGGTGGTAACAATGATTGTGGCAAACCATGTGATCCACCAAATTCTAGTAGACAATGGAAGTTCGGCTGATATCCTTTATTGGCCAGCTTTCAAACAAATGGGCATTGATCGGAACAAGACCATACCATTTGGCTCACTTCTAGTCGGATTTGCAGGAGAGCAAGTCCAACCCATAGGGCTCATTTCTCTCCCTGTGACAGCAAGGACAGCCCCCAAACAATCCACAGTCATGGTGGATTTCCTAGTAGTTGACCGACCATCTGCTTACAACGCAATAATCGGTCGGCCAACCTTGAATAATTTGAAGGCTACAACTTCAACCTATCATTTGAAAATGAAATTTTCGATAGAAGACGGAGTCGAGGAAGTCAAAGGAGACCAGATTGCAGCAAGGAAGTGTTACAACACTTCTTGGCGGGGAACAAACTCTACTTCATGCCTTTAAATACAAGTCGTAACTTAAACCAAAGGTAAGCGCAACTCTTGTTCTCTAGCTTTTGTTGCTTATACACTCTTCCCTCAAAATACTGACTTAGGCATTGGAGCTTCCCCCGTCGGAACACCACCGGTTGCTCTAATCCTTGTTCTTTGCATTTTCTGTGCAGCCTAACGCGTCCTCAGACACCGCAGCACTACTCAGAATCTGTGCCACGTTACCTCGGAAAACTGTGCATCAACAGACATCGTTTTATCCACCTTCCTGATCAACAAATCTTTGTATAATTCTGCAAGAGCCGTAATTTTGCCTTGTGCAAATTAAGGCATCATACCAAATATTCAATATTGTTGGGAAATGAATAGCCTTACCTTGCTCAACCACTACGTGAAAAATAATTTGCACAAGCTCATTTATGAAAAATAATTATGCTATTGATAGACAACTTTTATTCGTAAGGTTAAAAGCATCTAAATGCTATATTCAAGGGTTGAGTAATGTTAGAAGCCACTTTTATATCTCTCTTGTTTCACTTAAAAAATGATGTAGTTTCTAAAATCATCATTGGCCTTATGATTGATTATTATTGAATTTTGATTAAACGGTGATTTTAAAAGCCATCTCATTTTGCATTCAAATTCTAGATGCCTTCACTGGCCATGATGATCTCACCTCAAATAAAACATTCAAAAAAAAAATCAAACAACTACCAAAATGTATCAAGTGAAGGTTTTTGTCACTTTTTTTGAAAAGTTGAAAGATAACGGAAGGTTGAATTCTCCTACAATATTTAGGGTATTGTAAGAGGTACAATAATTTTAATTTGGTTTATTCATTTTAAATGAAGGGTTCAAAATGTGATTGCACATAAAAATAAATAAATAAAAATAAAAATAAAAAGATGACATGTAGCGGATACCGAATCACCCTTGTTGACCACTATAATATCTTTTTTTTTTAAAAAAAATGAAGATGAAGAAGGTCATTAAGGGTTTAGAAATTAGCAACAATGATAGATTTTATCTTGTTGGCAAATTCAATGTCAAAATTTGTTATTTTGTAAGGTTCAAAAACTTGGTTCTAGGTGAAGAACATAATAGCTTGTTCGCAACATCGATTGTATAATGTTCAAATGAGGCTACTTTTAAAGATAAATATGCAAGGTAAAATGTCTAGTTTACGATGTTCAAGATCAATATGATGTTCAAACGAGAGCATGAAGACTTGAAAGGCTCGATCACAAAGGCAATCACATCCAATTCGAACGAGACCATATGATAAGATTCACATAGTGCCCCAATCGCAATGGTGATTGTAGTCGTCACATAGCTTTCGATTGAGATGGTCATCAACTCAGATACAAGACATTTGATCACAACCTCGATCGCACATCATTCGAACTCCGTTATGCAAAAATTGTGAAATATTAGCTCATGTTCGTACAAGACAATTGCCCTAGAGTTTTAAACTTAACTGACCTAGCCTAAAATTTATAAAAATACAAATATTTTGGTCATTTTTACATATTCTGATAAGATTAAACAAAAAATTCTAATTGAGGTGGTGATTGAAGGAGATTGATAAATCAAACACACATTGCAAAATTTTGAAGCTTAAAGAGGACATTGAAAAAGCCACAATTTTAAATGTCGAATTTGCGATTTTACCAAAAGTTTAACGATGTTTTAAAATTCTTTTTTTCCAAGCCACATATCTAATCATGATCAACTAACTAGCAGTCCTATTTGATATTCAAAATACTTTCAAATATTTATTTGTAGCATTAGATGTAGAACACCGGGAGGGAATAGAAATTGAGAGGCTAAATAGACCCTTGGGAAAGTAGTCTCTCCAAATTTTTTTAAATTTTCCCTTTTGTTATGAGATACCCTCCTAATTAATTCTTTATCCCATTATATATATATATATATATATATATATATATAGAGAGAGAGAGAGAGAGAGAGAGAGAGAGAATTAATTAGGAGGGTTGACACACCAACGCGTTTGACAGCCCTAGAGAAGGGAGCTCCCTCCTCCTTTCCCCTCCCCCCTTACTCCCCTCTTCTTTCCTTTCCCTTCCCTTCTTGTTTTTTTTTCCTTTCTTTTTTAAATTTATCTTTTTGATACTACGCTGCCTCCGTTCGCCCTCCACCGTGCTACATCGCTCTTCACCTCCTCGAAATCGGTTGGAATTTTTGCCTCCCTCGCTTCGGTTGTTGTAGTTGTTTTTTTTTTTTTTTTTTTTTATTGTGTTTTTGTTTTTTTTTTTTTATAATAGAGATTTGACTTCTCTTTAGATTTGCTTTCATGAGTGATCTTTGAGATAAAGATTTTTGTCCTGACTTTTGGATCGAGGATGATAAGTTTCGGTGTGAGGATTTTGCACTTATGGCCGGGAAAATAAATGTTGCAATATGAGCTACCTATGTATTAGATTGAGTCTGTCTAGAGCCCGAATAAGGGAAGCTCGCTCAAGCTCGGCTCGTTTACACCTATAAATTAATCGAGTCGAGTTTATACAAGTCGATCCTGAGTTTGCTCGCGAACACCCTTACATAGGACCAAGAGAACATCAAGAATAACCGTAGCATTCCTCTTTTATTATTTGCTCAAATCTTAGCAATTAGTTTTCAAATTAAATATTAGGATTAAGTAATTATTATTTCTAAAATAAAGAACAATATAGTAAATATTGATTTAACAAAACTATATCTATTTAATTTGAAAAGAGAAGTGTTACACATCAATCTCTTGTCTATTATGTAAATCCATCATTGAATCTGTGAGGTCCACCATCAACAACGATCATAATCCTACCATTCTTAAAGTACTCTACCAAGTAAATTTCTTCAAATCTCAACATTGTTTTTAAATTCAATGGTGGAGATTTTGCCATATCAGCAAGTATCGTTTTATTAGTATTATTTCGTTATTCTCTCATCCTTTATTTAAATTAATCATTAAATTTGTAGGACCTACATAAGTGTCCAAATTTTATTTTGTTATAACTAATAGTGTAAATTATATTACATCATTTTAATTTTTTTTAAACACACAACAACATACCACATTAGATATTTTACATCTAACTAGTAATATGTACCATGAAATAGATCATCTATATTTCAAGTGAAGAGACATGGTATTTAATATTTTCTCATCATTTTCCTATCTTTCTTTTTACTAGATATTTTAGCTACTATTGATGAGATGCTCTAAGCATCTACAGTAGTAGTGGCCATTTTAGCAGCTCAAAATGTACTTTAAAAAAAAAAATAAAAAAATTAGCTATTAGTTTTTTAATATAAAATTTAATAGATTATTTATGCAACTATTTATTTTATTTAAATATTATTTTTATTGAAAAGAGAGAAAAGAGGGAGAGGAAAGGGAGAAATTTGTATTTTGAAATGTTTATTGAAGACTAAAGGTGATTATATTTTTTGTGGAGCAGGGAGCATGTATTTCCATTTCTAGTGGTCTTAATGTTGATATTTGGAATTCTCCTTGGATTCCTCTCATGCCTTTTTTTAAGCCTATTCCGAATGTTAACTTGGTGGGGCTCCCATCTTATGCGGTTGCTGATCTTATTTGCCCTATTAGGAGAATTTGGAATTTGTCCTTGCTGCAGGATCTTTTTGATCCCCTTACGGTGAACAGCATTCTTAGCATTCATTTGCCTGTTTGTGTTTCTTTTGATAAGTGGGTTTGGGCTCTATCTCCTTCAGGTAATTTCTCAGTGAAGTCAGCTCATGATCTTTCATTGTCTTTGGGGGGCAGGTTTCCTCCTCTTGCTACAGAAGCTTGGGTTTCTCTTTGGGGGTTAAAAATCCAAGCAAGGTTGAAACATTTGCTTTGGAAGGTTGCTTGGGATATTCTTCCTTCAAGGGCTAAGATTGGTAGGTTTGTGGTTAGTGAAGATCCAGATGCTTGGCTTTGCCCTTTTTGTAAAGGACCTTTGGAGACTTTATCTCACATTTTTTTGGAGTGTGATTTGGCTAGAATTTTGTGGAGTTCTTCCCCTTGGCCTATCTCTTTTTCGGCTTACTTCTCCTTGCCTATTTCGGATTGGGTTCTTGCTATTTTGTCCCCTGTGGATTCTTTTGGTATTCCTAAATCTGATGTTAGGAAATTTCAATTGTTTGTTGTTCTCATGTTGGATCATATTTGGAGGTGCAGGAACCTCTTAATTCATGAAGGTGTGCAGCCCTCTCCCATTAAAGCTATCCATCAAATTTCTTGCAGCTTCAATTATCATCTTGTGGCTTGGAATGATCTCGCTCTTCCTGCCTTGTGGAAGCCTCCAGCTGCTGGTTGGTTGAAAGGAAATTTTGATGTTGCAGTGAAGGGCTCTTTTGCTGTTGCAGCAGCTGTGATTAGTAATGAAAGGGGTGATATTGTTGGTGCAGCTACTCAGAAGCTCCTGGGTACAGATGTCCTTCAAGGTGAAGCTTTTGCAGCCTTGCTGGCTTCCCGTTTAGCCTCTTCTCTAGGTTGTAGTTTACTAGCCTTGGAAGGGGATGCTCTTCTAGTGGTTTTAGCTATTAACAATCCTTCCTTATTTTCCTCTTGGAACTTTGCTCATTGTATAGCTGATGTTAGTTTAGTTTTATCTTCCTTTCAAAGTTGGAATATTTTGAAAGTGTCTCGTAGTGCCAATTTTCGGGCACATGCTTTAGGTAAATGGGCCGCTTCCCATCTTGTTTTTGGAAGCATTCCCACAGGATCTCCTATTCTCTCTTCCATCCGGATCAGAAGTGGGAAAGATCCTCCTCTGTAGCCCTTTCCTTATTCAATTAGAAAAAAAAAAAAAAAAAAAAAAAAAAAAAAAGGTGATTATATTTAAAGAATATGCTAAAGATGCTCAAAATCTTACGAATTATAAAATAAAAAATAAAATAAATAAATCTTATATTAAAGTACACCTTTGCCTTTAAAAGTACATTCAATATCAGCTATGGTTGCCTACTCACCATGGCCTGACTACAACTTTGACCATGGACCTCCTTACTTGATATGAACCAACCAATTAGACACGTGGCACCGAAAGGCATTATAGAACACTACAATTCAAGAACATCTACTCGTCTATATTTCAATCATATTGTACAAGAGGGAGATATCATGTGCCACAGTCCCCGTGGGCCATTTGATCGCACGTGTTGACACTTCAGAGAAGGAAAAAGATGGCCTCTCGAGATGTCTCCATTTACATTGCACTCTATAGCTACTAGATAATTAATTCTCCTGACACAGAGGGTTCAAGGTTTTGCCTTTGACTTGTCTCCAAATCAGTTCATGTTTAATTTTATAGCTTAATATTCTTGGAATAGGATTTTCTCTGATCTATTATTTAATTCATGTCTGGGATTTTTTAAAAAAAGAATCTTACAGCCATAATTAGGACACATAATTAGGACACATTGCTGAAATTTTTTCAATTGCTACTTTGCATCATTCTGGTAAAATTGCTTTGAGCATTGTCGCAAGCAAATAGGTATGAGGCATGATTTATGCTTCATGAATTAGTTGGATTCATTAGGAGAACCTTTTATCCACAACTAGACATTAACACTAAAACAGAAACCACTGCTGATCAAAACTAAAGGAATACTGTTACGTAAATGCTTTTACATACATGTAACGGGATAGATTGTTAAATTTTGCGAGAACCTAGACCCTTTTAGATTTGTTAAAGAAAACCTAAAACCTTTTTAAATATAAAGTTTGGATTAATTTTCTGATTACTTTATTCATAACATTATGGCCTTTAAATAGGCAAACTATTACAATATTTTTTAGGGCTAGTCATCAGCTCTTATTAAAATATAAACAATGACTGAGTCATCAAGATTCTTACATGAAATAAAATAAAGACAACATCAAACAAAAATAAACACAATAAAATATCTTACCGTATCATATATTTTAATATATTCTAATATTAATAATTATTCCGTATAAAACTCCATTCTCGTAACAAATAAGCGAAAAATTGTAAGCTCACTCTAACAAAAAATATGAATTTTTTTTTTTTTTTTTTTTCACAAAAAATGAGCTATTTGGTGTTTGTACTATCGTGCAGAGGCCGTGCAAAGGATTCATCAATTGAGATGTAATCATCAGCACCACCCAAATGCATGGAAGAACAGGCGCTCCAGTAAGAATGAGGAGAATTCATTGACATATCATCAGAGCTACCTTCTCTTAGAGCCAATGTTTCCTTCGCAATTGAGATTGCATCTTGAATCTCCTTGGCAACTTCTGAAATTGATGGTCTCATATGCCCTTGTGGTTGCACGCACATCAGAGCTTTCTCTGCTATCTTCCACATTGATTGGATGTCGAATTCTTCGTGTAGTAAAGGATCAATGATTCCTTGAATGTCTCCACTCTCAATATGCAACTTTGCCTGTAAATGTCATAGAAGGAGGGTTTCTATACTGATGATTTTAATCTTTCAAAGAAACCAAAAAACAAAAATGATGGGAGAAACCCAATTGAAGATTGGTCATGTTGAAAAGTAACGTGTAATTTTTAGAAAATGAAAACTAATTTGAGTTGTTTTATAAAAATGGTTTTACTTTAATGGAATTTGTGGGATGAATTTAGTTATTGTGACATGTTTGAAATTACGTTTGAGGGGCATAAAAGTGCGTTTAACACTAAAAAATCCGTTTGAAGAAAAAAACAATCGTTTGGTAAAAAAATTAAAAGCACTTTTAAGGGTTTAAAAAGCCTAAAAATTGTCAAAACGCACTTTTGACAAAAGTTTTAAAATAAAACTTTTACCAAAAAACGCTTTTTAACTTAAAAGCTTTATTTCTTAAACGCAATCTCAAACAAATGCCGGCTTCAACATAAAACACACTTACCCACTCGACTATGTTACGGCAATTAACACCAACGCTTTCATTAGATATGGCTTCTTGACCAGATATTAGCTCAAGAAGAATGACACCAAAACTATAAACATCGATTTTGTCTGTCAACTGCTGCGAGATGTAATACCTGCATATCATGAGAAAAAAAAAATCTTTATAATGTAATACATTTGAAGGTGGCCAATTGATCCAAGAAAATTTTAAGCAGGTGAAGCCAACCATCTCAAACACGAGTGGTTAATTTTTTTTATTGAAGACACTCTTTTTATTTGCAAATTTGTTCAAAGATTCAAACAGATATGATGCTGACTTGATCTTGAGGAAAAGTGGCAGAATTTAATTAAGGCAGAGAAAAGCCTTACTCGGGATCCAAATAACCGAAGGTGCCCCGAACTGTGCTTGATACATGAGAGGATCCATCTACTGCAAGTTTTGAAAGAACGAAATCTGAAACCTTGGCTCTCATGTGTTTGCCGAGAAGAATATTGCTGCTTTTCAAGTCCCTATGAATAATGGCTGGAACGCTGCCGGTATGAAGGTATTCAATCCCTAAATAACAATGAGAATACATGAGTCCATTTAATTACTCTATTACAGAGGAGAGGCTTCTGTGAGCAATATAAGAAAGAATTTATTTTAGCTTATAAACCTTTTGCGACATCCTCAGCAACCTCAAGTCGCCTGATCCAATTGATACTCTGTTCATGTGTTAACAGGCCTACGAAAAATTTATACGTGGTTGAGCATTCAAACTCCAGTTGCTTAATTCAGAAATCTTTGAGCTTACCATAAAGATGTTCCTTGAGAGTTCCATTATGCATGAACTCATAAACAAGCATACTTCTCTCTCCTTCCTGGCAAAACCCAAGAAACTGTACCAGGTTCCTGTGATGTATCCCTGAAAGAAGAGTCACCTAGATGAAATTGAGGCGTACACAATCATAAGAACCAGCTTTCTCTTACACAAATAGTCCCACCAAATGCAACATGAGTTATTTAGACTGATGAACAACTTTTATTAACTGCACTTTAACTTCAGAAAAGATTAGAATGGAAGAGATCAAAGTTTGAAATCTCCATGTTTCAGCAAATTTGTCAAAAGGAAAAAAAAAAAAAAAAAAAAAAAGGAAGAAGGTGATGTAGATAAAATACAAATGATGAAGCTAGGTATTAAATTTCTGGGCAAGGTACAAATGTATCAAACTTTCAATTACCTCAATCCGTTAGGATTTTCTATTAAATTTTGTCAAAATACCCATTTTTTTAAAAAAAAAAAAAAATAGAAAAATTTTAAAAACATTTGCAAAGATGTGACAAAAATATTGCAAAGATGTTTTTTTTATTAAAGAAATAAACGTATGAATCTTTACAAATTTTTTTATTTTATTTTTTCTAATAAAAAAATATGAGTATATTAAAAATTGACAAAATTTAACAAAAAATTCAAACGGAAGGAGGTAATTGAAAGTTCGATACCCCCTTAATTAAGAGTTTTTGAACTTCGGAGGGTACTTTCAAAATACGTGAAAGTTCGACCGGGGGGGGGGGTTTGTGAAGTTTCCCAAAAAATAAGGAATCTTGAACAGTTTATATAAGTTGGTCAAGGTAATTTGGCTGCAGAAACAGAATGTAGAAGGAGATTCAACTCATGAAAAATTACCTCGTTTGCAAATTCCCTCTTTCCCTGGAAGAAATTACTGGTTAGAACTTTGACTGCAATTTGTTTATCATCTTTCATTTTCCCATAGTATACAACTCCAAATCCTCCGGAACCAATTTTCTTCTCAAATTTATTTGTAGCGTCTTCAATTTCAGAGAAAGTGAAGCAATGCGCAGCTTCTGTGGGAGCATCACTCTTGGATGGAACTAGCCTTTGAACAGGCAGGGAATGTTCAAGTTGTTCTATAACAAATCAAAACATGTTTTGTTAAACCAACTGCAATTTTTATAAAAGCAAGAGATGAACTTGAAGATTGCTCCAGACTCATACCTTGCTCAAAATACTTTTTCTTCCCTTTGCTCATAAATAGGCAAGATGCAATAGTAGCTATAAGCAGAACAACAGCCCCAACTGATGAACCAATAATTATATTCATGTGACTTCCTCTTTTGTCACCTTTATGAAGATAATTGTTCCCAGAGTAGCTGAGGAGAATAGAAGTAGCAAGGGTTGCAACATTGGAGTGACAGACACATAGAAAATCACAAACCCCCCCCCCCCCCCCACCAAAAAAAAAAAGATATTTGTGTGAGGAGGCAAGATATAGACAAATCCACGTTCATATTAAATCTGACAATAGGATTTCAGTTCAACATATCGGCATGCAAAAGTAATTTAAGACATAGTGTGGAGTAACACACATGAACTGACTATTGCTGTGTTTATCTAAAGCACAGAACCATATGGCAGGGCCTTCAAAGCCATTTTAGTTTCCACAATCCGAAACACACAAACAACATTGTAATCAGCCATGTAAAAACATACATAACCAATTCCTCTCATAGTCCATTGTGGTTGAAAGTTAAAAGCAGTGTAATCTTCCACAAAACAACATACTTTTGAAGAGGGCAAAAAACTTAAGGTTGTTAACAAAGAATATGACTCTTAGACGCAGCTACCTCAAAATGACATCTACTTCATCATTACTTCCAAAATTACTTGTGTGGCCATCCATAAGGAAAATCTTGCTTAAAAAGGGTGAACTAGATTCTGCAGTCTAAAATCATGCTACTAATGAAATATCTACTAATGAAATAATGATATTTCATTAGTAGCATGATTTTAGACTGCAGAATCTAGTTCACCCTTTTTAAGCAAGATTTTCCTTATGGATGGCCACACAAGTAATTTTGGAATTAATGATGAAGTAGATGTCATTTTGAGGTAGCTGCGTCTAAGAGTCATATTCTTTGTTAACAATCTTAAGTTTTTTGCCCTCTTCAAAAGTATGTTGTTTTGTGGAAGATTACACTGCTTTTAACTTTCAACCACAATGGACTATGAGAGGAATTGGTTATGTATGTTTTTACATGGCTGATTACAATGTTGTTTGTGTGTTTCGGATTGTGGAAACTAAAATGGCTTTGAAGGCCCTGCCATATGGTTCTGTGCTTTAGATAAACACAGCAATAGTCAGTTCATGTGTGTTACTCCACACTATGTCTTAAATTACTTTTGCATGCCGATATGTTGAACTGAAATCCTATTGTCAGATTTAATATGAACGTGGATTTGTCTATATCTTGCCTCCTCACACAAATATCTTTTTTTTTTGGGAGGGGGGGGGGGGGGGGGTGGGGGGGGGTTTGTGATTTTCTATGTGTCTGTCACTCCAATGTGCCAACCCTTGCTACTTCTATTCTCCTCAGCTACTCTGGGAACAATTATCTTCATAAAGGTGACAAAAGAGGAAGTCACATGAATATAATTATTGGTTCATCAGTTGGGGCTGTTGTTCTGCTTATAGCTACTATTGCATCTTGCCTATTTATGAGCAAAGGGAAGAAAAAGTATTTTGAGCAAGGTATGAGCCTGGAGCAATCTTCAAGTTCATCTCTTGCTTTTATAAAAATTGAAGTTGGTTTAACAAAACATGTTTTGATTTGTTATAGAACAACTTGAACATTCCCTGCCTGTTCAAAGGCTAGTTCCATCCAAGAGTGATGCTCCCACAGAAGCTGCGCATTGCTTCACTTTCTCTGAAATTGAAGACGCTACAAATAAATTTGAGAAGAAAATTGGTTCCGGAGGATTTGGAGTTGTATACTATGGGAAAATGAAAGATGATAAACAAATTGCAGTCAAAGTTCTAACCAGTAATTCCTTCCAGGGAAAGAGGGAATTTGCAAACGAGGTAATTTTTCATGAGTTGAATCTCCTTCTACATTCTGTTTCTGCAGCCAAATTACCTTGACCAACTTATATAAACTGTTCAAGATTCTTTATTTTTTGGGAAACTTCACAAACCCCCCCCCCCGGGCGAACTTTCACGCATTTTGAAAGTACTCTCCGAAGTTCAAAAACTCATAATTAAGGGGGTATCGAACTTTCAATTACCCCCTTCCGTTTGAATTTTTTGTTAAATTTTGTCAAAATTTCTAATATACTCATATTTTTTTATTAGAAAAAATAAAATAAAAAAATTTGTAAAGATTCATACGTTTATTTCTTTAATAAAAAAACATCTTTGCAATATTTTTGTCACATCTTTGCAAATGTTTTTAAAATTTTTCTATTTTTTTTTTTAAAAAAAAACATGGGTATTTTGATAATGTTGACAAAATTTAATAAAAAATCCTAACGGAATGAGGTAATTGAAAGTTTGATACATTTGTACCTTGCCCAGAAATTTAATACCCAGCTTCATCATTTGTATTTTGTCTACATCACCTTCTCTTTTTTTTTTCCTTTTGACAAATTTGCTGAAACATGGAGATTTCAAACTTTGATCTTTTCCATTCTAATCTTTTCTGAAGTTAAAGTGCAGTTAATAAAAGTTGTTCATCATTCTAAATAACTCCTGTTGCATTTGGTGGGACTATTTGTGTAAGAGAATCTGGTTCTTATGGCTTCTAGGAAAACATGACTTTTCTCTCTTCTCTCTCATCCACCCCCGCCTGAGTGCAGGGGTGTGGGTGGCGCGAGTGACCTGTTTGGGTGTCGAGTTTGTTAGCTGATTGGTTAGTGTTATGGCTGATTCGAGGAAGTGGTCTGTGGAGTCCAAGAAGTTTGAGTTACTGATAAAAAGTTCAGGGGTGAGGATTTTTGAAAGAAGCAATAGGATACAAAAAACCATCTTCTTGAAGAAGGATGAGTTGCTGTGGTTGGGGCGCATTGCGGAGGACTTGGTGGTAGTGGAAACTTCTAAGGTTTTTTGGGACCAATCCAGAGCAGGGTTTCCTCGGATAATTGCGCAAAAATGCTCCAACAGGAATGGACGTTTTCTGACAGTAGAAGAATTTGATGGAAGGCAAAGAAGAGGATCGATTATTATACCAGAAGGGCAAGTTGGTCAAGGTTGGGAACGTTTCATCTCGGAGGTGCGTTTGGCTAAGTCTTCACTGTGCGAGGTCAGGGAGGTCACGGTAAACAAGAAGAAGTTTGAGGGGGTGGGAAGGAGGAGTTTCGCGGAAGTGCTGAGGTCGTCGTTGCAACCGGCATATGACTGTTTTATTGCTTATTCCGAGTCGATAGCCAGGGTGCCTAGATGGTTGAAGGAGGCTGCTGTAGAGAAGGATAAACAATACCATGCTTCCACGGAGCAGGGGGTGGGTACGCACAAGGCGAGGATTGCTTCCACTGGTGGCGGTTGCGTGGAGGGACCGAAGAAGAACCAATTCTCTGACGCGGAGGGATTGTGCAACCTAAAGGCAGGGGGGTCACGGGGTGTTGTCAACAGGATTCCGGCGAGCAGAAATCAATCTCTAGTGAGCAGGTTGAACGCCTCGGCAATGATGGCAGCATCGGAAGTTGGAGACGATCACGTGAAGAGATGGGAGGGGGTAGGTAGGCTCGAAGAGCAGGCCTGGTTTCGTGTGAAAACTGAACTCATTAATGCGAAGGAGTCATTGAGTAGGTTGAGGGGAGAGATTGACGTGGGTCTAGAGAGGTTTGATTTTTCAATTAAGAGTCTGGAGGAGAGGAGTGGTTACACAAGGACTGGGGGGGCGTGCGTGTGTGGTCTGGCAGGAGGGGTCTCATTCAAGCAAGGGGAGGCCCAACCCAAGAAGATTAACATGGAGGTTAGAGATTTGGAGGGGGAGGATGGGTCTAACAGAAAGGCCAATGGCCCAAGAGAAAGTTTAAGGGAAAGAAGAAGGTGGTGGCTGTGTATAGGCATAGGAAGGTGGGCTTGGGTCTGGGTCAGTCCAGCCCATGCGTGTCTGGTCCAGAAGGGGCAAGACCCAAGGGATCTTCGGAGGTGTTTAACACGATCGGCCTGTAGGAGGGATGCTGAAGGTCTCCAGCAGGTGACCCAGGTGCGTCGTCGTCGGTGGCAGTAGGGGCGTACACAGAAGAGGGATCGCCGGCTACAGTGGGAGTTTCTGGTGGTGGTCCCGGTGAGTTTTCTAGCAGTACAGAAGCGTTGATTCTGGCCGGAAACAGCTGCTGCACGCCGGCGATCGTGATTAAGGACAGGGGGGAGATGTTTCCGTGCCAGACAAAGCCGAAGATGCCGTTGGTGGTTGTCGCCGGTGAGTCAGAGATGGCCGGCGATTTATTCAGTGCTCCGGCGGTCGTGATTTCGAAAGGGGGGGAGTCTCTGTCAAGCCAGACAACGCCGGAGGTGCCATTTTTGGTCGCCGCCGGTGAGGAGCTTGAGTAGGTCGAGTCTGGGGAGACATCTGGAGCTGTCGGAGCACCAGAGATGGTGGTTTTGGGCGGTGGGGATACTATTTCGCACCAGAAGATGCCGGTGATGCCAGGTACAGTGTGTGAGGGCAGTGAGTTGTAACCTTGGTATGGCGGTGAAGTGTTCCAGGTTGTCGGTCAGGCTAGTGGGGGATTGGGTCAAGTGCAGCAACTAAGGTATACTGGTGGGCTGCATGTCTAGGACGATGATCCTTCAAATAGAGGATTCCGGTGTTCAGGTTTGGTTGAGACTCGAGAGGCTGGTCAGGTGGTGGTAGCTAAGAGTTGTGGGGGTGAAGTCTTGGTTGAGGATAGGAGTAAGGAAGGCGGGAGGGCAGAGGCGTGTGGAATAGAGGGGCCTTCGCCTTTGAACAGTTATGGTCCTAATTTAGGGGATGCAGCAGGCTATTCCGATTGGGTTATCCAGTGTGCCAATGAGATATATCCGATCGTGGGGATTTCGTTTGCCGGTCATAAGCTGCAGTTGTTAGCATTGTTAACCTCTCTAGAAGAGGAGTGTCGAAATAATGGGATGGTAACTACTTCAAATAGCGGCACTAAGGGTAAAAGGCAGATGAGGAATTTGGAGTGTTCGGTGAATTATGATGCCAGAAGTGGGAGCTCAATTCGGGGAAGCAGGAAAGGGAGGGGGAATGTAGTAGTGTTATGAAGATAAGCATAATCTCTTGGAATGTGAGAGGGTTGAATAAGAGGGATAAGCGCTTGAGGGTGAGTAATTTGCTTAGGGATTGGAATGCAGATGTTGTTTGCCTTCAAGAAACCAAGATTCAGGATATGTCTAGAAACATTGTTCGCAGTTTATGGAGGCGAAATCATGTGGATTGGTACTGTTTGGATTCTAGTGGGGCCTCGGGTGGTATTTTAATCATGTGGGATACTAGGGTGGTGGAGAAGATCGATGTCTGTATAGGGGATTTTACCCTAGCTGTGTCTTTCAGGAACGTGGCAGATATCTCTGTGTGGGCGTTTGCAGGGGTGTATGGTCCGAATATTGATAGGGATAGAAGGCTCCTTTGAGATGAGTTGGCTGGCGTTCTTAGTTGGTGGAACGTGCCATGGTGTATTGGGAGAGATTTCAATGTTACTCGATTCCCTAGTGAAAGATCTGGTGGAGCTCGTCTGGATTCTGCTATGATGGGTTTCTCAGATTTTATTTCTGAACAAGGGCTTATGGACCTTCCCCTTGTCGGGGTTGTTTGCACTTGGTCGGTCTCTCAAGATCCTCCGCTATGGTCTAGGATTGATCGGTTTCTTGTTTCTCCAGAGTTGGAAGCCTGGTTTCCAGGGGTGAGGCAGAAGAGGCTCCCACGTCTATGCTCGGATCACTTCCCAATCATGCTTGAGTTGGGGGAGGTATCCCAGGGGAAAAGGCCATTCAGGTTTGAGAATATGTGGCTTAAGGAGGAAGGCTTTATTGCTTTAGTGAAACAATGGTGGGATTCTTATGAGTTCCAAGGTACGCCGAGCTTTGTTCGCGCTCGCAAACTCAAGGCCTTGAAGCTGAATTTGAAGACTTGGAATGAGGAGGTGTTTGGTAACATTGAGAGGAATAAGCGGACTCTTCTTGAAGATCTTCGGGTGTTTGATGAGCACGAAGAAAGTAGGGCTTTGAACGAGGAGGAGTTAGCGAGGAAGGCCGAGGTTGTTCGAGAATTAGAGAAGTGTACTCTTATGGAGGAGATTAGTTGGAGACAAAAATCTAGGGTGTTTTGGTTAAAGGAAGGGGACAAGTGCACTAAATTCTTTCATTCCATAGCCAACTCTAACAGAAGATATAATTCGATAGAGAATCTTATGATTGGGGATAATCTTTCTTCAAATCAGGATGAGATTAGTGAGCACATTGTTGATTTCTACCAAAAGCTCTTTGCTGAACAACACAGTTGGAGGCCTTTGGTAGATGGTATCTCCTTGGATTCCATTTCGGAGGGAGAGGCCAGCTAGTTGGAGAGAGATTTTGAAGAGGAAGAGGTTAGAAAGGTCGTGTTTAAGATGAATGGCAACAAGGCATCGGGCCCCGATGGGTTTTCTATGGCGTTCTTCCAAGCTTGTTGGGATGTGGTGAGGGAGGACATTATGAGGGTCTTCAGTGCTTTCCATGCTTGCGGGATGTTTGTAAAGAGCCTCAACGCCTTGTTCATTTCGCTTATTCCGAAGATTCCCGGTGCCATCAACCTTAAAGATTTCCGTCTGATTAGCCTTGTGGGAGGTATGTACAAAATTATTGCCAAGGTTTTAGCAAACAGATTGAAGGTTGTGTTGGACAAGATTATCTCCAAGTGGCAAAATGCTTTCATCAAAGGTCGACAGATTCTAGATCCCATCTTGATTGCTAATGAATGCCTTGGTAGTAGGATAAGATCTGGGGAGCCAGGGGTCATTTGCAAAATGGATTTGGAAAAAGCTTACGATCATGTGAATTGGGGCTTCTTGATGTACTTGCTAAGGAGGTGTGGTTTTGGAGGGGTTTGGTGTTCTTGGATTCAACATTGCATTTCCTCGGTGCGGTTCTCGATTCTGGTAAATGGGTCTCCTAAAGGTGTTTTTTAGTAGCTCCAGGGGTTTGAGACAAGGGGATCCTCTCTCTCCTTTGCTGTTTGTGTTTGTGATGGAGGTCCTGAGTAGGATGATTTCGGCGGCAGTTCATAGGGGGTTGTTAGAAGGCTTCAAAATCGGCAACATTACAGTCTCCCATCTTTTATTTGCCGACGACACCTTGATTTTCCGCAATGCTAGGCCTGCCCAGTTACGTTACTTGCAGAGTTTGTTCTTGTTGTTTGAAGCTGCTTCCGGGTTGAAGGTTAATTTGGCTAAATTGATGCTTATTCCGGTGGGGAATGTGGAGCAAGTAGCTTCGTTAGCCGGTATTTTAGGGTGTGAGGCAGCTACTTTGCCAGTGAAGTACCTTGGTCTCCCGTTGGGAGGTTCTTATAAGTCCAAGCATATTTGGGATGGAGTGATCGAGAAGATTGAATATCGGTTGGCCAGCTGGAAAAGGTTGTATTTGTCGAAAAGGGGTAGGGTCACCCTTATTAAGAGCACTCTTGCTAACCTGCCCACTTATTACTTGTCTCTTTTCCCTATTCCGGTGAGTGTTGCTAAGCGCATTGAGAAGCTTCAACGCAATTTTCTTTGGGGAGGGATAGGCGAAGAGTTCAAATACCACTTGGTGAAGTGGTCGCAGGTGTGCACTCCGATCAAGGAAGGAGGGTTGGGGATCAGGATCTTATTGGTTTTCAACCGCGCTCTTTTAGGGAAATGGTTGTGGCGTTATAGGTTGGAAAGAGATGCTTGGTGGAGAGTTGTGATAGATGCGAAGTTTGGAAGCTTATGGGGAGGATGGTGTTCGGTTGAGCCTAGAGGCACGTTTGGGGTAGGGTTATGGAAGAATATTAGAAAAGGGTGGGAAACTTTCAAAGGCTTTACGAGATTTGCAGTGGGGGATGGGTCTAGGATTAGCTTTTGGCATGATTGGTGGTGTGGAGATTCAGCTCTCAAGATAGCTTTTCCGATCCTTTATAGTATAGCTTGTGCGAAGGAGGCCTCAATTGCGGATAACGTGGAGATGCTAGGGGGGTCCAACCAGTGGAACGTGAGTTTTTCGAGGGAGGCTCATGATTGGGAGGTGGAGGCCTTTGCCTCATTTTTCCAGCTGTTACATTCTACAGGAGTGAGAAGACGGTCGGAAGATAGATTATGGTGGGAACTCTTCCCAAAGAGGTACGTTCAAGGTCAAGTCTCTCTTTCTCTCCTTGGCATGCTCGGAAGGGAGGAGGTTCCCCTGGAAGAGTGTGTGGCGGACACAGGCT
Organism: Corylus avellana; assembly: GCF_965113065.1. Taxonomy (NCBI): domain Eukaryota; kingdom Viridiplantae; phylum Streptophyta; class Magnoliopsida; order Fagales; family Betulaceae; genus Corylus; species Corylus avellana. The sequence continues at coordinate 17,652,686 of NC_142499.1, forward strand.
CCTCCAAGGGCAGCATTTTTTGCGTGGTCGGCGGCTTGGAGGAAAATTCTGACCTTAGATAACCTCAGAAAGAGAAATGTGATTGTAGTAAACAGATGTTGGATGTGTAAGAAGAGTGAGGAGACGGTGGATCATCTTCTTATTCATTGTGAGGTGGCGTCTGCTTTGTGGAGTGCCTTTTTTGGCCGTTTTGGGTTATCATGGGTGATGCCTGGTCGGGTTTTCGAGTTGCTAGCCTGTTGGTGGTCTACAGGAAGGGGGGGGAGTGCTGCTGGAAGATGGTGCCTACTTGCTTTTTTTGGTGTCTATGGAGAGAGAGAAATAATAAGTGCTTCGAGGATGTGGAGAGGTCTATCGAGGACTTTTTATCCTATTGTTTCTATACTCTGTATCTTTGGACTGTAGCGTTTGTTTTCCCGGTTTCGTTTAGCTATGATGATTTCCTTGTACGTTTTTCCCTTTCTAGTTAGGTGATCCTCCTTGTATACTTCAAGTGTACTTAGGGGCGCCTTACACTTTTAATAAAGTCAGTTACTTGTTTATCAAAAAAAAAAAAAAAAATTTGTAATAATATACATAATCTCTGAGTCATCAACTCGATGCATCACCTTAAGGTAAGATTTATGGTTCAAGTTTATTTTTATTTTTTATTTTTTATTTTTTTATGTCGAGGAACCTCTCCAAGGCAGGGCCCTTCAGACCCACTCCTACAGAGTAAACCTAGTTCCGTGCACCGCACCCTTAAAAGTTTCCCTATACGAAACTGGCTAAATCGCTGGCTTTTCACCAGGGGGTGTGGCCCCAAGAGATTGTTTGCACCCATGAGGTATTGAACCTTGGACCTTGAAGGAGCAAACCTTAAGACCAAGGCCTCCACCACTTGGGCCAACCCCTTGGGGTTTTTATGGTTCAAGTTAATTAATAGATGTTTACAAGGAGTCTTCAAATTTTAAAGCAATACAATTACCGATATAGAAGTCCCAATAACTTACAATTCCCTCAACTTCGGTAGGTTGAACAAAGAAGAAGGCAGACCACCTGTCAATTAATTGTCCTCGAGATGACTACACAAGGCAAAGATCATGATTAGCTTAATTTTTTAATATACCCATGATTTAGAGAGCAAGTCATCGTAGATTACATGATTTTCAAATCTATGCATCCAGTAAAATCAGGTAATGGACCATTAAGTGAATTACCATCAAGCCACCTGCAACCACAAGACAAAGGGATGATTATAATATAAGGGTCATCAATACTTGTGGACTTTAAACACTGAAACCAATAGTCACCATCCAGAAAAATGGAAATGCAGTATTATACTTACAACTCAACTAAACCAGTCAACTTTGTCAAGTCCGAAGGGATATTCCTTGTTAAGTTCTTTCTAGAAAGCAAACTGCCAAGCACCAGAGACACAAAATAGTTGTGATTGGATCAGTGACATTTCTATTCATATATGTAGGTGACTACACGCAAACAATGCAGAAACTATTAGATATTCATGCGATAAAACCTTAAAAAATTTAACCATTACATTTTAACAATTTTTGGCTGTGGATCTGAGTTGCACTGCACCCATGACCACGGAACTGGTAGACATGGGTCACCACCCTCTTGTGCCCAGTCTGCTGATGAGTAGGGTGAAACTACATTAGCAATAACCGCTCCTGCAACTCATGAAATTCATGTTAAAGAATGATACTCAATAGAAAACACTCAACAAGCAAAAACAATAGCTATGCAACACAAGTAAGAAAACATGATCTTAGATCTTTATGCACACACTTCATTATACCTACCATCTAAAGAACCATCATTTTTCTCCAGATACTTATTGATCTCAATAGCATTCAAAAGAGGCCCCAGGGAAGAATCTGATGTTTTCCCAAATCTAAAAGATAATAAAAAGGGAAGGGTTAAGTTGACATATCCAGGCTCATAAACAATATATTTTCCTAGAGCATTCTCTTCAATATTGACTACAGCCTTGCTCATCTCAGGATAGCCTGGGAGTACCAATCTGAATTTTCTAGACTCATCTGAATCCAAATCTTCAATTTCTGCAAAGTAGGAGACAGCCCATCCGAAACCAGGAAAACCGTTCAAGTTTAACCGGTAAGTTAACGATCCATTTGCCATTTGTTCCAACTACAGCTGTCTGCATCACTTTTTCAGGTGGCCTCTCATCTTTGTTAACATCAATTGGCATTTTGGTTGACACTTTTTTGGTTCCAGCAGCGACATCAACAAGGTAATTTGCTTTCTTCAAGGAATCTGATTCCCATATTCTATCAAAAGGCTCATCAGGATACCTAAAATAACAGAGATACAGATCTTTTCATAATTTGGACAAATCTTCAAACAATAATGTGTAGCTAGTACACCTCTTCTAGCTCAAAATTCTCACTTATTAGGTTGTTAGGCATCAACATGTCTCAGATCAACTTGACTAACTTAATCTGTTTTCTTCTCATATTGTTTGATGTATATTATTTTAAAATGCATTCAGATAACTGTATATTTGAAATAGCAGGCTGCAAAGCACTTCTAAGCAAATATTCTGTGCATACCTGATTGGAGCTTCACTATCTGCACCAAAGTTTATCCTGGCAGAGACACTGAGGTAATAATGCGCCTCAAAATCTGTGTAATAAACTGAACCATTAAATTGCCGGAGCTCAAGAGTAGATATAAATGGCTGCCCAGTTGTGGCATTGGATAGGCACACGCTGATAGTAGGACTTAAAGCCAGGAATATTAGCTCTCGGACTTCTATAGTACCAGCATCCAAAATGACTATTGTAGACCAATGAGTAGCCCCAAGGGAAATGTCAAATTTTGGATAAACGTTGCTGTTGTCAAAGTTACCATACAAAGAATGTTGCTCTCAGAAGGTACCTAGTCCTACTTATGACATTAAGGGTGTAACAATACTTCCTGGAATCGGCAGGAAAGTGCCTCAGGGTCATGTATTGCTTGCGTGTCTCGTTTGCAACAGATATGTTAGCTGTTTCTCCATAAGCAAGTTGACTGTCAGGGGTCCACACCAGGCCAATGTCATCGGAGAAATTTTCTATACCTCCACAGTCAAAACTGACAAAACCTGCTTCACAAGACCATATTGGTGTAGAAGAAAAGTAAATCCAAACTCCATGCAAATTTTATAAGGAACTGCTATTGTCTACCTAGTGTTTTTATCACATAATGGATAAAACTCCAAATAACCTTATGCAATTATAAAAAGGGGTATAATAAAAGAACGGGAAATAAGCAGCAGGGAGTTATCTTAAAACAAATCTCATTTTAGCTACAATAGAGAGAGAGAGATCTCATCCCACATAATAGTGGAATTCAAAGTCGAACCTAAATTCAAGATTGAAAATATGCGTTTAAGACCAATATAATAAAAAAAATTAAAATTGGATGATCCGTCATCAGACAAATTTTAGGGTTGAGGTACTAGTCTCCTCCACACACACAGATGGGAACGCGGCGATCAGATCAGACATGAAAAACAAGTCATCTAACAATGGAAGTACGCCTATCTCTTCCTCTTGATTTACACATGCTATGGAGAAAGGATAGATTTATCTAGTTTAATTATAGCATACACTAGTTGGATCGATCATATCTCTCAGCTTTAATCTTGATCAACTATTTACCACAGTATCTAATATGCGCATTGAATTTATTCTTGAGCACAAGGGAAACTGGAGCAGGATTCTTCAGTTGTTGATGTAATTGACAGATTATTTGTTGATGTAATTGACAGATTATAGTTTTTGGACACATTTGACCACCCAAAAAAGTGACTCATGAATTCAATTTCCAAGTCCCAGCCACTTATAAGCATGTAGTTTATGTTAACTTCATCCGTAAAAAGAACAATTTTACAAGATGGGACAAGACAACCTAAAAAGCTAACAATTTTAGGTAGTTGTAGGTTATAAAGGAAGCATGGTTAATATAACTTGTATGAGACGGTTATAAGTACAGGGTTGAAGGGTTTGCATATCAGTTACAACTTATGGCCTCTATTCTTTTCTTTTCTACCCTTTTTCAGAATCTGTTATACTGAAGAAAAATATCAGATCCACTAAAAAAGCCAAAACGACGAAAACCACTGTGCCGTTTGCTTCAATTGTTTCCAGTTCTTCAAATCTCTGGTTTGGCCATTATTTCTGTGGAGTGGGACTGTAAAGATGGTTACTTTCCCTTTCTATTATTTAGACTGCCATCTTAAAAAGCAAACAAAAGATATCAAAAATGACAACCGAAGCAAAATTAAGAATGCATACACAGAGCAATCCAAAAGAACAGAGCCCCAGTATATTTAACAAGATATGGGCATTAGAAACCAATCCACCACAAACCCAGTAAGTATTTTTAAAAAAAATTCATTTCACTATTTTGCTCATACATATACGCGAAACAAAGAGCGAGGAGTGGAAGTACCTGGCATCTGAGCTGAAGAGGCATGGAAGAGAAGGAAAAGGATGAAGAAGAGAGAGTATAGGAGAAGCCCAGTCTCCATTATGGGCATTGAAAAGCTGAAGTGAGAGGATGAAACAGAGAGAAGCCACTCTGTGCTACAGATAAAAAGTTACAATGCCACTGCCATCATATTTTTTTAATTAAACAAAAAAAAAAAAAACAATAATGCAAAACAAATAAAACAGAAGTGATTCTTCTTTTGAGGGTGTGTGTCAGTGAATGATTTGGAAAGAGAATGAGAAGATGGTTTGTAGAATAGAGCGAGAAGGAATCTTCGAGCTCTGAGCTCTTATGGTGTACTGAAATGGATGTTCGGAGAGGACCCCACCAAAAAGAGGCAATGGAGAGAGAGTCTTACGGCCTCAAAGTTCATCGTGATGCAGATGTAGGGACGAGATTCGATGCCACTGAGAGGACCCACCACTGGTGTTGCACCGGCGTCACATCACATCAATTTCCTTTCACTTCTAGTCTCATTGGCACCGTTTGGTTAGGGGTGTCAATCCAGTCCAATTTCTTAGTTTTTTGCCAAAACCGAGAACTGGAACCAGGGTATCCCGCTTCTCGGTTTTGAGAAACCGGAACCGGGACCCCGGTTAACTGAGAACCGGGTCCCGGTTACCGGCCGGTTCCGGTTTTACTCGGTCCGGTAACCGATTTTTTAAGAAAATTGTTTTTTTTGTCTAAATTAAACAAGTTTTGTTGTGATTGTTTCAAATAATTATTACAACAATAAATATAAACTACCAACAATAAATACTTTATATATATTCAAACAGTATATTTCATTGTGAGCCTAAAAAATTGTAAGAACCAAACTTTATGCAAAGAAAGGCACCAAATAAGTGACCCAATTGACCAAATTTCCAGATGATTAAGACTCCAACAATCCAACATCAGAAAATGAACAACTACTACAATCAACCCAATAAACCCAATATCAAAATTCCATCAAATCTTGTTTAGATGTTAATATTATACATTCAAGTAACATTATATATAAATATTACAACAATATATATATATATATATTCAAACAATATATTTCTTTATTTTCCATTTTTCCTACTTTTCAAACTGACTATCTGAAAATTTCAACTTAGCATACCATTTTTCCTACTTTTCAAACTGACTATCTGAAAATTTCAACTTAGCATATATATATAATGGAAACCTGGTTCTCGGTAAAAACCGAGTACCGGAACTGGAGTGGTTTTTGGATTTTTCAAACCGGAACCGGGTCCTCGGTTTCCCGGTAATTTTTGACACCCCGACGTTTGGTAAATGGTTTGGCAAAGACAAAGGCAAAGGCACACAAATTTCTAGGGGTGTCTTGAGAAACCGGAACCAGAACCGGGACCCCGGTTACAGGTCGGTTCCGGTTTTACCCGGTTCGGTAACCGGTTTTTAAAAAAAAAAATTGGTTTTTTTGCTTATTTTAGGTATTGGGCCTAAAATAAGCCAATTTGTTTTTCATAAGTTGGCCCATTTTAAAAAAAATCTATTAGTTTCTTTGTCTAAATTAAAGGAGTTTTGTTGTGATTGTTCCAAATAATTAAAAAATAAACCTAAAAAAGTCCAAAAATCCTAAAAAATCAATGTTTTTGCCTACTTGGGCCTTAGAAATAAAAATTTAATTTTTTAAAATACCCTACCCTAAACCTAAACCTAAGTGTAAAAAAAAAATATATATATATATATATATATATATATATATATAAAATGGAAACCCGGTTCCGGTATTCCCGGTAAAAACCGGGTACCAAAAACCGGTACCGGAACCGAAGTACCCGGTTTTTGGATTTTCCAAACTGGAACCAGAACCGGGACCCCGGTTTCCCGGTTTCCCGGTAATTTTTGACACCCCTACAAATTCAATTTTTTATTTTTTCAACATTCTCTTACTTTTTACATCGCATCAATCATTTTTTTATTACTATTAAAATTAAAAAATCACTACAAAACTTTTTTTTTTTTCATTTTTCCATATCAAATATTCTTACTTTTTCACTTTAAAAAAAAAAAAAATTTATATATATATATATATATTTTTTTTTACTTTTTTTTTTTTTTTTTTTTTTTTTTTTCATATCAATCAATTTTTGCTACAGTATCAAAACAAAATCGTTTATTAAAGGAACCCGTTGTTTTTTCGTCATTCTATTCCGCTCCCGAAGTTTTCTTCACTCCTCGTTTTAAGGAATCTTGGTCCATGCTTATGTGGAGGTGTATCACACACTCGGTACAATTTTGAAAACACTCCAACATTTTAATTATGAAAAAAAAAAAAATTACACAATTAATTGGGTAAAGTTCGCATACCCTTCAAATTACCACTCAATTGATAATGTTTCTCCCAAACTTTTAATTGTGACAATGTCTCCCCCTAAGGCTAGCAAAAAGATAAAAATGCCCCTATATATTTCTCAATAAGACAAAAATACCCCTATAAATTCAAAAAAAAAAATTATTTTTTTAACGAAAATTTTTAATTTTAATATATATATATATATATAAACGATTTTTTTTTTAAATGGAATTTTTTTTTTAAACGGAAATTTTTATTTAAAAAAGTTATAAAACAAAACAAAAATTTTCAATTTTTATAACAAAAAATAGAATTTTTTTTTCTTATAAAAATGATTTTTTTTTAAAAAAAAAAAAATTAAATGTGCCACCCTTTGGATATTTTTTTTTTTTTTTTTTTTTTTAGTTTTAGGTTTTTTCTAGAAGTTTTAGTATTTTTAGTTTTTATTTTACTGAGAGTAGTTTCATCATTGAGGGGAACATTGACAATTTTTTGTAGTTTGGGGAAGATATTGTCACAATTGAAAGTTTGGGGGGCACATTGTCAATGGAGTGGTGGTTTGAGGTGAGTATGTGGACTTTTCTCAAATTAAGTTAAGTGATTACACCGATTTGCAATAATGTTATTTTGAAATAAAATTTTGCTGAGAACTTACTTGTAGGGTAAGCAATAAAAGCAAATAAGGGCCGTTTGCTAAACGATTTTGATTTGTTACTATTTATCTTACTTTTTCTTTTTTCTTTTTTTAACATTCTCTTATTTTTTACATCATACCAATCACTTTTTACTACTATTCAAATAAAAAAATCACTACAAAATAAATTTTTTTTAAATTTTTCATACCAAACATTCTTACTTTTTCACTTTCTTCAAAAAAAAAAAAAAATCTTATTTTTTTTTTATTTTTTTATTTTATTTCAATCAATTTTTGCTACAGTATCGAATCAAAATCCTTTAACAAACACTCCCTAAGGTCTTTGCATAAAACTTCTATCTAAATTTTTTACAAAAATCGTCTAATATCAGTTCAGCACCAATTTTATTGAACATGTGTTATCTATAACAAAAGATTTAAAATTTAAATTTACAAATTAAGAATTAAAAGAGATAAGGAGGAGAACAGAAACATCTCCAAGGCCATGAAATGATTTAGTAAACCCTAAATAGCTAAAAAAACATAAAACAAAAACTTGACAGGTGGTCGACGACTTTTCACACAACTTGTAAATTCAATATAAAATTGGTGAGTTAAGATTAAATAGCCTACCCTATTTAGTTAAATAAATTCAATTAAAATTAAAACTGCATAATTTTATACATATATCTTAATACAATTCAAACTCGACAATGAACAAAAAAAAAAAAAAAAAATTACTACCCCTAAAATGGAATTTTCTGTGCACAAGTCTCACGCGCTTGCAGAGATTGGTGCTACCCCTGGGCTGTACTAGGAGCGATGTTCTTTTACCGTTGTGTCTTAATGTTTTCCTATATGCCATTTTATAGTCTCTCAATTCTTTATTTTTCATGAACAACGTGGGTCTAATGATGCTCGGCTTTGCAAAACTACACTAGTTTTTAGTTGTCTTCTTTCTGTATAAGTTTTCAGTAACAATCTACGGGTAAAGTTTTTTTTCTGTTCTATTTTTTTGGGTTTTGATTTTCTCTATTCTTTTTTAAGGTTTTGTTTACATGAAATTTTCAGAATAGCGATCTAAGATTTTCAGTTTATTTTTCATTTTCTTTCTAATTCGTTTATGGGAGTAAATTACTGACCAACGACATAAAATTTATGAGACAAATTGAATGATTATCACTCATAATAGAAGCAACAAAAGAGATTACATTAATTTGAGAGTTGAGAGTGATGATAGAGGCAACAAAAATGAATGTGTTTGAAAATGCGCCAGTAGTGGAAATGAAAAAGCTATGAAATCACTTTTAGTTGAGAAAGTTATGATAGATCAATATCATATTTGGTGAATAAATTTTACATTATATATATATATATATATATATATATATATATATATATATATATATATATATATATATATATGAGTCATTCTTATAAAAATCTAACCAAATAATCTTGCTCGGCAAATACAATGTTCTGAATACACTTGGAGTTATCCTTCATCCATACCTGGTCTAAAGATTAGCCAAGTGCAAGTTTCACTAGGCGATGGACTACTTCGTTTGCCTCCCTCCTCACATGTCTAACTATCCAACTTCGTAGGCTATTCAGGATGACTTTTCTATCTTCAATTAATTGCACATACCGACTTCATCAAGATTCGTTCAACTTTGAAGGCTATTCAAGATGACTTTTCTATCTTCAATTAATTGCACATACCGACTCCATCAAGATTCGTCCAGCTTTGAAGGCTATTCAGGATGACTTTTCTATCTTCAATTAATTGCACATACCGACTCCATCAAGATTCGTCCAGCTTTGAAGGCTATTCAGGATGACTTTCTATCTTCAATTAATTGCACATACCGACTCCAACAAGATTCATCTTGATGCAAAGTGTTCACAATTTCAAGGGCGTCGTCCTCCAAAAAAACCCATTGAAGACCTAAATTCTTGCAAAAACCAACAACCTTCCAAACAGCCACAGCCTCCACTAAAGTCGGATCAGTAATATAAGACACCGTGGTGCACATTGAGGCCAAAACAAATCCATCCGCATCCCATACCTGAACAATCACTCCCACTCTCATCTTGTTGTTTTTCTTATCAATGGATGCATCTTCTTGTATATATATGATATTATTTTGTTAGAGCAATATGTTATATTTTTATGAAATAAATAAAGAATAAGCATTATTATAAAACAAAAACAAAAACAATCCTATCCTTATCCATCCATGGTATGTCGTACAAGGGATAGCATGAACAATGTAATAGTCACGTAACGTCAGTTACATATCATACACATCTATTAAATTTCAAAAGAAAATTATCTCATTGTTCCTAAATTAAATTAGTTTTTAATTTAAATTTACGTAATAATTTAGAAATATTAGTAAATGTACTTTACTTCATGTTTCATGCATATATAGCATTTTTTAATATCTATCTAGACAGAAGAGTACAAAACAACTATATTAATATACTGTCAAATAGGAGTTTTTTTCATTTTATTTTATTATGGCTAAAATGATATCATCGGTACACCCAAATAGAAAACGTTACATCGGATATTATATATTCCGGTGAAAGTGAAACGTTACATCGGATTATAAAAGTTTGAAAGAATTAGCATTCAATTCAGTACAAATCATCACTCTAATGTCTATCCCATTAGATGTAGTCAAAAGTTCTCTTCATTTTATCCATAGCTTTCATGATTTATATGTTTTTACACCTTATTTAAAAAATTTTAAATGATATATCATGTATACACTATTAAATATAACAAAATAAATCCTTTTCATTTTACTGTAAAATTTAATTTTTAGGGAAAAATATATTTTACCCCTCAAAGTTTTAGGCGATTTTCAATTTGACCTCCAATATTTCAATTTTTGCAATGCACTCTCCAAACTTGCAATTTTTTTTTTCTTCAATTTGACCAATCTTATCCCAAAATTTAAATATTGCACCTAATTTATTTATTTATTTTTATTTTTTTTAAAAAAATTAGGGGTGCAAAAATAGCAAGATGGCCAAAGGGTTGGCCCCGAAATTTTTTATTTTTTTTTTAAAAAAATAATAATAATAAATAACCTAATTTGATTAAGAAAAATGTTATACTTATAAAAAAAATTAATTTTCAACTAATGCGTCATCATTTCATAATCATAAGATATTTAACAAAGAAGTTTTAAATGAAGGTGGGCCTATCCCCTCAAAACATTTTGCTTGATTGATGAAATGATGTTTGTAGGAGTAAGTATAGCCGTATAGCTATGGCTTAAACCGGACATTCTACAGTGGGTGGAAACCCTGATGGTAACGCCCAAGGGGAGAAACTACACTGATCGCCCCTTCCCACCTTTTAAATTAAAAAAAGAAAAAAAAAAAAAGAAAAAAAAAAAAAGAAGTATAGCCGTATAGGTAATCAAGGTAAGGTCTAAATATTCACACACAAGTGACAAGACACGTGTTCTAGGATTCTATTGGTTGTCTTCACCTACTTCGTCGACCGTTGACCAGCTTCAACGCAAAGCTGGAGAAGAAAAGATTTTCTTGGTTGACTAAGGGTCAAATTAATCTACAACACCAAACCTATAGCCTATAGGCGAAGTATTTGCTTAGCCTCCATGAATCACAAGCTCCGTTTGGATAAGGTTTTTGGGGTTTTAGTGGTCAGGTGACGAAAATGTTTGTTATGAAAAAAGAAAAAAAAATAAGAATGCTTGGTATAAAAAAGTGAAATTTTTTGTTTTATAATAATTTTTTTATTTGAAAAAAAATAAAAAGTGAATGTTAGAAGTGATTTTTTTGTTGATAAATAGTAACAGGATGTTGGTTGTTGCCAAACGATGCCCCAATGGCCAATGCACCATTTGGGTGGTTGCGACGAAGGACACTATTATTATTTGGGTTGATTTTTTTTTTTTTTTTTTTTTTTTTTTTTTAAAAAAAAACTTTCAAAATTGTAAAAAGTCCTTTATCAAGTGGTCTCGACCACCCCTACATGGTGGTTTGGGATGATGCCGACTAGGAGATAGGCTGGCAAATTTTTTTGTCTCAAGTGGTTGTGCCAAGTTATGGAGTAAATAGTTTTTAATGAGTAGTTCAATTGGCTGGATATCATGCATTTTCAAACGGCCGAGGTCAGTGTCATTAGTTCAAATCCTCTCTCATTTTCTTTCCCCTTGTATGGACATGTAAAAAAAAAAAAAAAGGTTAAAGAATAAATAAGAGGAAGGAAAATGGGAGTGTTATGGCATTACTCAAAGTAGAGGCCCTTAACCTAATCAAGATTATTAATTATAAATTGAAATGATCTTTGGATTCGGTTGGAGTAGTTGGCAATATTAATATCCAAACAGCATGTGGTGATAGGGTATGGATTTAAAGCATGATGGTGGTGGAAGCTCATGAGAAAAGGAAACCCCCAACCCCAAAGAGTTCCTCTTGATGACTTTTCAGAGTTTGAACAAGATGGGTCATTGTTAGTGGGGTTGATTTTAGGGCTTGCCTTTTAATCAACCTGTGACTTTTGTTCTATCTTTACAAAAAGGCACTTACTTTCTCCTCGTTTTTTTTTTAAGGCTTTCCACTTTTTCTTTCCTTGTAGGACTTGGCTCTTGGCCTGAGCTAGCTCCAGCCAACCTAAACCACCGTTGAACTTCAATCTTAACAACTACGCCGGAACACCGCGACGTCCCACAATGTTCCATTCTTCGTAATTATTCCCTTACAGAATACAGAAAAATGGTTACTTCAAATTGAAAAGAAAAAGAGCAAGAAAAAAATTGAAGGAATCAAGTACAACATAAATTCTGATGGCCAACAGGCACAACACGTAACATCCCCTTGTTGGGGTCGTGAATCATAATTGTCACACCAAGGGAGCACACCAAACACCAAAGCTTTAGCTATTTTTGCATATCAGTTATATTACACACGCCAATCCAAAGATAATATCATCGCCATAAATCAAAGCACGCAAACCTTCATAATATACAGACGCCTGACAGCAGCCACATTTCAAGTCTCCAATTCTCTATTCGGCGTCAGCAAATCTAACAAGTGATATAAAAGCCGAATCTCAGATTGAGGAACAAAGTTCAACATGCATCAGGCAATTGAAGGGGGAAAAAAATGAAGAAGACGATGTTTCTCACTCACCCAAGCTCCGAGAGCTTCAAATGAGCTTCAGCATAATCGGCAAAGAAGGCATCCTCGTCCTGAAGCATAATTGCAGAACCAGAAGTTAAATTAGATAATTGTCAAGATAGTAGGCAAATTGTTTATCCAAAAACTACATATGGTTTTAATAAATAAGACTGTAAAACATAGACACTCACCGCAGCATATTTCTCAACAAGAGGTCGGAAGACCGGATCCTCCAGAAGAACTTTATCTGATGGCAGCTGGATTAGACCTTCCTTCTCTCCGCTAAGGAGTTCCCTGTTTTAAAGAATTAGATTCAAACCAATTAGCTGGCTTCTTCTTGTCTTGGCCCCCGGAATCCTTATTGATATTTAGGGATGTTTGAACATGCCATTTAAAAATATTGATTTCAAAACAAGTGATTTAAAAACTGTGATTTTTAAAGATGTAGTTATGTGTTTAGCTTTTAAAATTGTGTGTTTTTATAAACACACTCCGTACATGTGACTTGAAAACACAGATTTCTACGTTTTCAGACCGCAATTTTTTTAAAATGAACTCCTAAACAATACATTTTTTAAAAACGAAATCGCAGTACACAATATTATATGCAAGCCAATGATGAGATGATTACACAAGAAAACATTGCATACAATCAATTTCGCCAGAGAACCATCTACAAGAAATCAATGAGAGATGTGTCTTACTTGAAGTAGGAGTTATCAAAAATAAGAGGGTTGTTGGTCCAGGGTCCCTCAAATCCAGAACGATCCTGGTGGCATCTTCCCTGTAAAATGATTCCAAAAGCATCTTAGTTCATCAATAACTACAATACACGAATTGCTAAAACTCTGTTTTAGTAAAAATATTCCATTATAACAAAACAAGCAACAACCTATCAACGGAGGCAGCAAAAGAATTTCATATATTATGAACATACCAAGGTGTGACCACCAGATAAAGCAACTATATCTTTATCACTAAGACCCATGTGGCCAAAAATATCCCTCAGATGATCCGTACCTTGAGTGACAACAAAACATTAGTGAAGTTATTGATGAGTTATTAGATACATGTAATGATCTAGCTTTGACTTGATTTTAAACAGATTAACTAACCTTTGGTAGCATCAGGCAAGCGACCTTCTGGGGGTGGTTCAGTTTTGTCCTGAGATAAATAAGTATGTTTTAGAATCAACCGTTTATACTATTAGTATCTCATAATCAAGTAATATTATACGCTGGAGTCTAACAACATACTTGACTACAACTAATATACATGTTAAAATAATAAAAATTGAAATACAAAGTTTTCCTCCAAACGAAAAAAAAGAATCTGAAAATTCCAGACTAACATTTAATTTTTCAAATTGCTAGCTTATCTTGTGCATGAGTTTTGACCTAATTGTGAACATTCATGCAACCCTCCCAAGGGAGATAGAGACGTGATCTACAGTAGTGGATAAAGCATTAAGAAAAGAAAAAAGCTAGATAGGATGGTCCACTCCAGACCGCACATAAAGCTACTTAAGCAACTAAATAAACAAGGAAGAGACTAGAAACCAAGAAGGTGAAAAGGGGAATGTGCCACTTCCAAATTAAACCTTAACAAAAGTGTATTCAAGCAGCAGCAATAAATGTGGAAGGGACTATATATACAAAACAACGTTTTACATAGCAAATCCCCAATAAGCAGTTATAATTTATCCAAATGTACAGGTAACAATTATTTTCAACTTCATGGTCCAAAATTCAAGTCCTCTTTTTGAAACATCCGAGCAGTCATGAGTCATCAATGCTATTTGAGATTAATACAACAAACATATATGGCTCAAGTAGAGTGAAAGATTAGGCTCAAAATTCAAGGACTAAGATCCACTAGAGCTGGCGAAAATTGAAACCTAATGCAATCTGACTAGAATTGTCAGAACCCACAAAGCCATACACTGCCTTATTTGAATTCAATATGATCACCATATATTCCTTTGTCAAAGAAGTTGATCACAGAATCCACTCTCCCCCTTTCATGGATTGAGTTGTTGCTCAACTATGAATTAATCCCTTAGATGCCATTGGTCTTTGCAACTACATGAGTCAATTTGCTCCACAATTGTCCTCAGATGAAATTAAGAGCTTCACCTAATCAAATGTATTGCAGATTACCCCTACTTTCACCAATGCACCATTGCGCTCCCCATTCAGTTTGACACGCATATATTAGCCCTTCTTTCGCATTGTTCCTATGCTTCTTTCATATTTCCAAGAAAGTCACCATTGTTCAGGGTCTAATATATTAATTCTGCCACCAATCACAATCTTGGAGGTGATAGGGTGATTACGCTATTTCCAATAAGTAGTAACTAAGCAAAAAACTAGTTTCATTATAAATGCATTTTGATGTAGGGTTAATTCTGAATTGAGTCCCAAACAAGCAGCTTAAGTCATATTAAGAACCTCCAGAGCTGCTCAATTCAGGACCATCAGACTCCCAAGTTTAAGACAATTCAACTTGCAAATTCCAAAGAAAAAAAAAAAACTTGAACATACCAGATACTGACAAATTCATGACACACGAATATCAACAACTTCTCAATCAGACCAAAGCATCCGATACAATAAAATGGAAACCAATGACAATATTGGGGTTCACTGACCGGTCTCCCAGGGTGGAAAGGAATCTCGGGCCCTCCCGTAACTTCAACGGCAACAACTCCAGCCAACTTCAGCAAGCAAACAAGTATCAAAGTCAATTAACAATTTCAAATCCAAAAGACAGGAACAGGAAACACAAAAGTTTGATTTTATGGTAAATATCTAGTTAATTAACCAGAACCTGGTAAAAGTCTGCATAAGACAATATGGGAAACTGCTCCTTGATCGGCTCCAAAAGCCTAATGGCGATATCGAGACCGCTGTTTGCCGTGTGAGAAAGCTCATCTGGATGCCTTATCGTCCCAAACGGCCCTCCTGTCTTCGTCTGCACATCAAAGGTACCAGCCGAATGCCAGCTACAACGCCAAAAAAGCCACAAACACTCATAAAGCGTTTGGTAGAGAAAAGATACTCAAAATATTTACATATTTTCAATTAATTTAGTCTTTAACCCAGAACATAATCTCATAACAACTATTACTTACGTTATAAGATATTCTTTTCCCGTCAGATTCTATGAACGTATAGCAAATAAATTGAGATGTTTTAATGTAAAAATAAAAAGGAGTGATTAAAAACTATGAAAGAAATAATAATATAAAGTCAATAAAATTCAATATTCATATTTTGTATTTCCAGATAATGTAAAATAAGAAAGTACTTGAATATGTCGAACATATATACATATTATTTTTCCTCCGAGTATATAGTTATTACAATTTCAAAGTTGTTTTTTCTTATTTGAATCCATCCGTCTCCTCTGTCAAATAAAGGAATATATTTCACTTTTCCATTTTTCCTACTCTACGTATGTATGCATCTAGGAAGAGAGAGAGAGAATCTTACGCCAATCGGAGCATGATAGGAGCGCAGCGTTTCTCGGCGATGAGTCCTCTGAGCTTCCTCTTGCATTTCTCCACTGCCTTCTGGTATTCCTCGCTCACAGCTGGGCAATTCTTCCCCATGGCCACGATTTACTTCTATATTCGAACCAAACGATCACATCGATAAGAATAAGATTACCATATGACAAACAAATAGACACCAAAAAGAACAAAATTCTGAGCATCGTTTTCAATTGTATCCCTCCGTTTAGAAACCGGATCATTCATGCTCTATATTCATAATTCTAAACACGGCTATTAATTCATAATTCTAACCAATGACTTATAGCTACTTCTCCGGTTCTAACCAATGACTTATAGCTACTTCTCCGGTTCTGGTTCGACCAGATGAGTGTAAAATCAATCGCAACTAATAACTATTCTTCTTTTCCTGCTATTTCTCGGCAACCAAACGTAGCCAGAAATTCGGAAAACCAGACGATCGGAGCACAAATCGCAATTTAAATAATTATTTAATAGAATTAAACATATACGAACCTTCGATCGCAAACTGAAAAGCACTGAAATGTGACACAAGCACTGGTGTAGACACTGAGCTGATAAATAGGAGTCGTCCCTATAACAAATGGACAAAGAAGGTTCTCGCATTCGACTTCGGCCGTTGGATTATTTTAATCGTAGTGTGAGGATAGGTTGCTTGCTGAACGGCTCGGATCATGCTTGACGAACGTCATGCGGTTGGTATGCCCTCGAGAAACACGGAGGATGGAAAAGGACTTACCAATTGCATGCTACCACGTGTAGAACGGAATAATCATAGTGGAATGGTGTCGAATAAAATCGTTGCTACATGCCACATGCTTGTTGACTCACACATGGAATTCCATAGCATAGTGGCGACTTCTAGAAACATCAAACATTTATACCTTTTTTTTTAAAAAAAAAAAAATTTCCTTTCCCTCTAAAGTCTAAACGACCGGCCTCAGAGACTGATAGACGTCACGACAACTATTTGCAGAAGGGAAATGCTATATTTTTTTTAAAAAAAAGTTTTTAAAAGTTGGGAATGAATATCATGGGATAGTAACACATTATTTAAGAATCAATTTTTAGAAAAAAAAAAAGAATTTTTTTTTTTTTTTTTGAGAAGTGTAACATTTCTCTTTGTAGAATATCTCAACTCCACTTTCTTCTTTGTGAGATCTCGTTTCGCTAGTTGTGGAGCCTTCCCTTTCTCTTTATTTCTTGCAATGTGTTTTCTTCTGTTCGATTCCTCTTCCACCCACCAATACAATGTCATCTCTCCCTCCACCGTCGTCCTCCGCTTCTCCATTTGCCACTCGTCTTCTCCACCGCACATCATTGCACTACTCGCCTTCTCCATTTGGAAATTGATTTAGTTCTTGGGTTGATTTTTTTCATACCTCGATCTACTCTCCTCTGTCAATCTTGTCCTCCTATGTGCTTGTCCAGTGTTCTTTTTTGCCTCCTTGCTAATCGTCGCCATCCTCCACTCTTCTACTTGCTGTTATGTTGTTACCATGCACAACAATGATGAATAATATGTAATCGAAAAGAAAGAGATCAAGAGAAAGTTGAGACCCAGATTTATGTGATTCGGCAATGTGCCTACGTCCACAGGAGATAGTGCGGCTATATTTTATTATTCAATGATTTATGGTTACAACATAACATATTTATAGGAAAGCTCTAATTATAAGTACTTTGAAAAACCCCAAAATTCCTCTCATAACTTATTTGTCTCCAGGCTCATATAAACTAATTACACCCAATGGGCCAATAGTAGAATATGAGTCACTTGTTCCAACAATTTCCACCTTGGCGAGTATTCACCTCTTTGAAGATAATCAAGTATTGGGCCTACTCCTAGAACTAATAGGTTTGGAAATGCCGCATTCTCTCCTCTCCTTTCTAGCATATGGAGACATTTGTCAAGTCCAAACAATGCTTGAACTTGTTTGCGGTAACATGCTTCATCAATATGTCCACTGCATTCTCAGAAGTGTGAATCTTCTCAAGTAACAATTCACTTGTAGCAACCAATTCCCTGATCTTGTGAAAGCTCACATCAATGTGTTTGGTTCTCGCATGATACACCTGGTTCTTTGCCAAGTAAATTGCACTCTAACTGTCACAATACAACGAAACTCCGCCTTGCTGAATACCCAGCTCCCTGACTAACTCTGTAAGCCACAAAGCTTCCTTTGCAACCTCAGCAGCCGCCATGTACTCCGCTTCAATCGTGGACATCGCAACCGTGGATTGGATCATAGACCTCCAACATATGGGTCCTCCTGCAAGAGTGAACACATAACCCGTGGTCGACCTCCTGTCATCCAAATCCCTTGCATAATCTGCATCCATATATCGGACTACTGACAAATCATTTTTCTGTCTGACAAAAGTGATGCCATACTCTGTAGTACCTTTCAAGTATCTGAAAATCCATTTGACTGCATACTACTGTTGTCTCTCCAGATTCGCCATGTACTTGCTCACCACACTGACTGCATGAGCCAAATCTGGCCTGGTACATACCATAGCATATATTAGACACCCTATTGCACTGGCATATGGGACCTTATACATGTCTTCAGTTTCTTCAACTGTCTTTGGACACTGTGAGGTAGACAAACGGAAATGATTCGCCAAAGGTGTACTTACCGGTTTCGCATTCTCCATGCTAAACCTATCCAATACCTTCTTCACATAGCCGGCTTGAGATAGCCACAATCTCTTGGCATCCTTGTCTCTGGGAATCTCCATCCCAAGAATCTTCTTGGCTGAGCCCAAATCCTTCATGTCAAATTCTCTACTCAACAAAACCTTAAGTTTGTTAACCTCCACTATACTCTTAGCTACAATAAGCATATCATCTACATACAGTAACAGAAAAATAAATGAGTCATAATCAAGGCTCCTCACATACACACAACAGTCATACTCACATCTCCTGTAGCCAATTATGATCATATAGGAGTCAAACTGCTTATACCACTACATTGGAGACTACTTCAACCCATAAAGTGACATCTTAAATTTACAGACCAAGTGCTCATGTCCGAGTTGGCTAAACCCTTATGGCTGCTCCATGTAAATCTGCTTTTCCAAATCACCATAGAGAAAAGCTATCTTCACATCTATTTGCTCTAATACCATGTCATAATGAGCTACCAACGCCAATACCGTTCCGATGGAAGTATGTTTGACCACTGGAGAAAATATTTCCTCATATTCAACCCCTTTCTGTTGTGAATAACCCTTTACTACTAGGCGAGCCTTGAACTTTTCTCCCCATTTTTTTTATATTGCTTCCTTTTTCTTGAACACCCATTTGCACCTTATTGCCCTCTTCCTTTCTGGAAACTCCACAAAATCCCACGTCTGGTTTTTATGCAGAGACTCCATCTCTTTCGTCATAGCACCCACCCATCTGCTCTTCTCTTGGCTATTGATAGCCTCTTGAAAAGTAGTAGGATCTCTGTTGCTGATGGCAAGAGCATAAGAAACCATGTCTTCAAAACCATAACTGGTTGGTGGCCTGATAGTGCGTCTAGGCCTGTCAGTGGCTATAGTGTGATGCTCCTTAACTCCTAAAGTAGAGGTCTCTGTACCCTGAGAAGTGTTCTCCTGCACATGAGTCTCTAACTCCACCTGCATCACCTGCTTATCACTGCTGCTGCTTTCTGGCACATGCTTCTCTTTACCATGAGTACTCTTCAACATGAAATTTTCATCAAATACCACGTCTCTACTGATCATCGCCTTGTTTGCCTTCGGATTCCAAAACTTGTAATCCTTAACCCCTTTCCCATATCTGAAAAAGACACATTGTCTAGACTTTGGATCAAGCTTCGATCTTTCTTCACTAGGTATGTGCATATAGGCTGGACAACCAAATACTCTCAAACCAGAGTAATCTACATCATTACCTGTCCACACCTTTGCAACTTTTCCATTTAGTGATACCCTTGGTGACCTGTTGATAAAGTAGCATGCCATACTCGCTGTATCTGTCTAGAAAGTCTTTGTAAGTCTAGCATTCAACCTGAGACATCGTGCTCTCTTTGCAATAGACCTATTCATCCTTTCCGCCACACCATTTTGTTGTGGAGTCTTGCGTACTGTGAAATGTCTCTTTATACCATGCTGCCCATAGAAATCTCTGAACTTGTCGTTTGTGTACTCAGTTTCATTATCTGTCCTAAGGCACTTAACCTTCTTCCTAGTTTGGTTCCCCACTTCAGCTTTCAACAAATTGAACTTGGCAAACGTTTTTGATTTGTGCCGCATGAAGTACACTCAAACCTTTATAGAAAAATCATTAATAAAGATTACGAAATACATATGTCCTCTTCGTGACGATGTCCTCACTAGTCCCCCCAAACATCATAATGAACATAATCAAGAATGCCCTCTGTCTTCTGTGTGGCTGTCTTGAATTGTACCCGATTCTGCTTTCCCGAAACACAAAATTTACAGAATTCAAGCTTGCACGTTTTAACACCCTTCAACAAATTTCTCTTATGAAGCTCCAACATTTCCCGCTCACTCATATGACCCAACCGCATATGCCACAAAACAGTACAATCAGACTTAGACTCTATAGAGGCGACTCCACCTATAACTGTACTTTCTAACAGTTTATAGATATTCTTTGAACTTTTTCACCCCTTCATCATTACCATCGCACCCTTAGTCACCTTTACTACTCCACCTTCAGACTTATAACCATAACCGTTTAAGTTTAAGGTGCCTAATGAAATCAGATTCTTTTCCACTTCTGGTACATGTCTAACATCACATAACGTTCTAATCACACCATTAAGCATTTTAATCCTGATATTACCTATGTCAGTAATTTTACAATGTGCACCATTACCCATAGTAACTATACCAGAATTAACTGACCTGTAGGTGTCAAACCAATATCTGTTGGACGTCACGTGAAATGAACCTGCTAAGTCCAGAATCCAAGAATCCACAGGATGCTCTAAATTTGATGCAACAGAAAGCATATCACCATCAGCATCGTCTGAATTATCTTCCACTACGTTCACAGATTTTGAGGAACCTTCATTCTCTTCGTCATTTTTCTTCTTCCAGTTTAGACAATCCTGCTTTATGTGTCATTTCTTTCCTCACTTATAACAGATGGTGTCCTTCCTTCTCCTGGACTTTAACCGAAAATTCTTGTCATTCGAACCACCCTTGTTAATGCTTTTTCCAAGCTCTTAGTTACCCTTTACAACTAGCCCTTCTCCTTGAGAACTTTCATCATTGATTTTCTTCCTCTTGTGAAAAGACAATAGGGCTCCTGTAACGTCCTCTAACTCCAAGGACTTTTTCCCCCATGTCAGAGTTGTAACCAAATTCTCATACGTAGGAGAAGTTGGGAGTGAATTCAATAGCATCAACGCTTTGTCTTCGTCTTCGAACTTCACATCAACCCTCTTTAGATCTCCGATTATCTGATTGAATGCGTTGATGTGTTGGCTCAGATCCGAGCCCTCCGCCATCTTCAAGCCATACAACCGCTGCTTTAGATAGAGCTTGTTCGTCAACGACTTTGACATATACCGACTTTCCAGTTTCAGCCAAACTGCTGCCAGAGATTTTTCGTCCATAACATGATACATCACGTCATCTTCCATACAAAACCGAATAGTAGCCACTGCTTTCGCCACAAGTTACAATTAGAGAAAACCCTAATTATAAGTACTTTGGAAAACCCCAAAATACCCCTACAATTTATTTGTCCCCAGGCCCACATAAACTAATTACACCTAATGGGCTAATAGTAGAATATGAGCCAGTTTCAACGTGCTCACATGCCTACGTAGGGCCGGCAATTTTGACACGACACGCGAACTCGACACGAAAAAATAGGTATTGGGTTTAGGCTTATCGGGTTCAAGTCGTAATCGGGTCTACCTGATTAAGACCCGGTAATTTCGTGTCTGGCGGGTCGACCCGTTAGACCCGTTTTTATTTTTTATTATTATTATTTTTTCAGGATAAGGAAGACGGGCCACGGGGCTAGACGACACTCTCTGCCTTTTTGCTTGCACTCAAACTCAGTATTCAGTAAACCTAAATCCTAAACTGCGCCTCTGCCTGCCTCTCTCACTCGTCACCGGTCACTCTCTGCTTGCTCGTCACTCTCCCTTCGTCTCCCGACTCTCCCTCTCAAGTCTCAGCTCTCTCTCTCTCAGGTCTCCTGACTCTCCCTCTCAAGTCTCGGCTCTCTCTCTCTCTCTCTCAGGTCTCCCTCCTCGCCGTCCGTTAGGCGTTAGCAAGGGCCAAGGCATCTTCACCGTTGCCGACTCGCCATCCTTACCAAGTCACTGTCGCCGTCAGCCGCGCCTCTCTGTCTCTAGTATGGCGGTATGTCTCATTGTCTCTTACTCTCTCTAGTCTTTATCTTTGGACTCTGTCTCTGATTTTGGGTATTCTGTGAATCTGTTAAGATTTGGAAATAAGACCTAGACTAATAAAATAAACTAATAAAGAAAGAAAAGCAAACAAAAATCCACACTTTTTTTCTTCCTCTTTTGAGTACAGTGTCATTAGACATTAGTTACGTTCATTCATGTAATAAAGGCTAAGAGCATTCCCAATGGAAGAACTAAATGTTATTTTTATCTAAAATAGCTCTTTAAATGTTTAAAAAATCTCCTATATTGGATTAGCCAAAAGAAAATGTAAAATAAATATTTGATTAGAAGAGCTAAAAAAAAATAGCTACATGTAGCAGCACTTTTCAAGGGCGCTATTTTATTTTTCATTGTTTCTCTCACCTATTTTCTCTTCTTTTTTAAATCTTTTCCTACTTTTTCTTTGCATGTTCTCTTTTTCCCAAAACTTTTTCCCATTTTTCCTCTCACATGTTCTTTTTTTCCCAAAACTTTTATTGCTCTTAATAATATTTTAATAGAATAGATAGAAATATAGTTAATCGGATGTAGAGACATTTAAAAATGGCTTAGCTAAACTAGATAAAAGTGAGCTTTGAGAAGCCATTTTACATAAAAATATGGCTCCTTCATTGGGAATGTTCTAAAGGGATTGTAATTTTCCCTCAGTGGTTTGGGCTGTAATGCATTTGTTGGCTGCAAAAAATCTTGATTGTAAAAAATATACTGAAATTGAAAGTTTCTTTTGCAATATTTGGGCATTCCTGGTGCTTGTGATAACAAGGGGATGAGTTACTATAATTTGTTAGGATTTATGAGGAATTATTGGAATATGTACAAATATTTAACGAGTAAACTTCTAGACCCAGCGTTTGTGAGAATTTGTTTGCATAAATGGGCATACAGAGAATTTTATTTCACTTAGAATTTAGGGGAAAATTCACTTTACCCCTCTGAAGTTTCAGGGGTTTTTTAATTTAAACCCCAAAGTTTAAAAATTGGCAGTGTACCCCCCCCCCACCCCCAATGTTTCAAAAATTTTAAATTTAAACCTTCCGTTACAAATTTCCGTTAAATTGGACGGAATTTTTTTTAAAAAAGCCTGAGGGTAATTATGTAATTTTAGAGATTTCCGTCCAATTTGACGGAAATTAATAACGGAAGGTTTAAATTGAAAATTTTTGAAACATTAGGAGGTACATTGCCAATTTTTAAACTTTGGGGTTCAAATTAAAAAACACCTGAAACTTCAGGGGTGTGAAGTGGATTTTTCCCTAGAATTTAACCAATTTATTTCACTTAGAATTTGCATAAGTGGGTATATAGAGAATTTGTTTGCTTTGGATTATTTAATTTCACTTGGAATTTTATTTCACTTAGCTATATATGGCTTTTAATTTATTCTTAAATATTCAATTTATAGTTATATAGCATATAGTCATATACTTTAACAAATGATTATGTGTGTAGATGAAAATTGAAGAACTTGTTGAAGATGCATTCGACATTGACGACGATGTGCTCGAATTATATTCACTACAAGATGACTCTGTTTCTGTGGGGACTGGAGTAACAAAAAGGAAAAGAAGCGGAGGAAGACCTCAACTATTTGACAATTTTATGATGTCATTAATAATGCTGATCCAAATGACTCAGAGGTATGGGCAAAATGCAAGACATGTAGTAATAAATACAAGGCTCGAAGTTCATATGAAACTGGAAATTTGAGAAAGCACATTCAAGTTTCCGGGGGGGGGGGGCAAACACTCATGATGTTGGGTAGATGCTCTTAACTGGGAAAGTTGGATCTCTGTCAGTAAGTGACTTTAAATTCGATCCCAAAATACATAGAGAATTGTTGGTTATTTTGATTATTAAGCATAGTTTGCCTTTGTCGTTTGTTGAATATGATGGTGTAAGACAATTACATCAGTACTTGCGTGGTGATGTACCATCTACATCTAGAAATACTGTTAAGGCAAATTTGGTTAAGATGCATATGAGGGAGAAATAAATGATTAAATCTATGTTGCATGCTTGTCCTTTGAGGATTTGTTTAACATCTAATATGTGGACTTCTTTGACAACTGATGGATATATGTGCCTTACTGCACATTTTATTAACAAAGATTGGGTATTAACTAAAAGGGAGTTAAACTTTTCATTTATGCCCCCACCACATGATGGTGTTTCTTTGAAAGAAAAGATATATGATTTGCTATAAGAGTGGGGGATTGAGAACAAGATCCTCACTATAACATTAGACAATGCTTCTGCCAATGATTGTTGTGTTGACTTATTAAAGCAAACACTGAACATTAAAAAAGCCATTCTTTGTGAATGTGAGTTTTTTCATATTAGTTGTTGTGCCCATATTCTTAATTTGATTGTGCAAGATGGATTAAAAAAAATTGATGATGCTATCAAAAAGGTTCGAGATAGCGTAAAGTATGTTAAGGGATCACAAGGCAAAAACAAAAATTTCTTCATGCGGTAAATCAAATGTCATTGGACAATCATAAGGGGTTAAAACAAGATGTGCCAACCAGATGGAATTCTACCTATCTTATGCTTGAGAGTGCTATTCATTGTCGGAGTGCTTTTAGTTATTTGGAGATGACTGATTCAAACTATAAGCCGCATTGTCCTACTGCACTTGAGAGGGAAAAGGTGGGTGATATTAGTAGTTTCTTAGCTTGCTTTTACGAAGCTACATGTGTTTTTTCTGGTACTAAGTATCCCATTGCCAACTTATACTTTCCCATAGTTGCCATGATTTATTTATCCTTGAAGGAAGACCTTATGAGTGAAGATGAGCATAAGAGATTAATGGCAACTCAAATGATCTCTAAATTTGAGAAATATTTGTTAGAATTCAGTGCAGTGTTGGCCATAACAGTTATATTAGATCCTCGTTACAAGCTTCACCTTGTAAATTATTACTATATGAAGATCTATGGAGTTATGGATTCTATACAGTTCGAGAATGTTCATGGAAAAATAAAGAACCTTTTTATGGAGTATAGTGCTTCTTCTAATACTTCAAGTTCAAGCTCCATAACTGTTCGGCAGTCCCAAGTACCTAGAGCAAAACTATCTTGGCAAAAGGTGAATAATATCATTAATTTCTTATCTTATTAGTAACTTAGTATATTATATATATATATATTCACACACACTCAATTATTTATGTTTATATTCTCTTTGTTTCATGTAGGACTATTTAGCATTTGCTGGAAATGATATTAATTTTCAAAATAATCAATTGGACATTTATTTGGAGGAACCTAGGTCTGTGGATTTGGATGATACATTTGACATCCTTTCATTTTGGAAAGGAAATCAATTTCGCTATCCTGAAGTAGTTGCTATGGCTCGTGATGTTTTGAGTATTCTTGTTTCTACTGTTGCTTCAGAATCCACTTTTCGTACTGGTGGACGTGTGATTGATCAATATAGGAACTCACTCAAGCCTAATATTGCTGAGGCATTAGTTTGCACTAGAGATTAGTTATATGGAGATTGAGGTAATATTAGTTATTTGCATATTTAATTTCTTCATTTACTTGTATTATTTTTTTACTACACTATAATAAAATAACACTAATTCTTCTTATTTTTGATATAGAACTCACACAAATGAAGTTGGACTTGGATGACAAAGAAGATGAGGTTTTGACAATTTCCTGTGACATTTCAAATTCATCTAGAGCACAATCTATTAATATTTCTTAAAATGATCATATTTGTAGTGTTTTATAATTCATATCTTTGGACTTTGATTACATGGGTGGATCATGGATGCCTTCATGGATCCTTCAAGACTTCAAGTGAAGTGGCATAATAGCCATTGGCCCATGGGAATGTAATTTGTATTTTGCAATGAATTATGAATCTAATGTTGATGTAGTTTTGAGTTTTGTTTCTTTATTATTTTGTTTTTGTTAGCTTTTTTTTATTATCTTTTTCTTTATTGCTATGATGGAAATGTTGACACATTTTACCCCTCAATCTCTTTCATGTTTTGGTCATTTTGAAATAGAAATTTTAGTTTTGTCCCTACTTAGACTTTATGCTTTATGAGGTATTGATGACTATAGATGTACGAATGGAGCAATTTGATAGCAGAGCATGTCTTAAAGAGTTATTTGTTTAATTTTAAACATTAGGGATTGTTTTGATAAAAGGTTAAATCTTAGGGACCTCCTCAATATTTTTCCTATTTTTTTTTGGCAAGAATTGGAGGCATTCTTGATCATCTGTTATGATTGTAATGGGTCATCAATGTATATTTGTGGTATCACATATTTGAATTTTAATTTTATCCCACCTAGTGCCTAATGTGTGCAACAATCTTTTGCATCATTTTATACACGTTGCGGGCACTTTAGCTTTCTCATTAATATTCTTGTGGAAGCTTCTTCATTTATATGAAAACTGATCTAGAAGAAGAAACATAGTGCAGATATCATGCAATCTCTCTCTCTCTCTCTCTCTTATTTGTCCTCTATGGACTTCTGAAACCAGTTTGCTTGAAGACCGTTGTTTATTGTCTAAAACATTGTGTAAACTATGTGCCCTAGATTGGTCTTGTACTTGTGATCAGAAATCTAATTTTCTTCCTTTGATATTTATGGACACAATTTATAGATAGTTTCATGCCTGGAAGGAGATGTCAACTATCAAAAGCTAGGAGCAAAGTTACCTAGAGGTGTATTACGATGAGGGCCAAGTGGCTTACTAGTAACCAAGCGTCCAAGCCAACCCCTCGAGTAGGTCGGACTTAATAGATTTTGAGGCCTAAGACAACAAATTTAGGTAGGGCCTTTTATATATTTAAATATTTAATTAAATGATTTTAATTTAAAAAATTCTTCTTGCTTTTTGCCCTTAATTTTTTTTTTTTTTTTCAAATGATTTGCAAAATTCATCTCTGTTATGAGACATTTAATTTCAACAGTTTACAGATATTATATTTTGTGTTGAAATATACATAATTCTTTTTTAGTGGAATGTAATTTGAGCAAAATTAAATTTCTTTATACTAAAAATTATTTTAATAAATAAACTTAGTCAATATGCTTGTTTGTTTTAAGTTTAGGTGAAATTATGAGTTTAGTAATTTCTTTTGGAGTACAATTTGTCAATTACGGTCACTTTCCATTTTTTTTTTCTTCTCCTTTATTAAAGCCTTTAATCTCTTGGAACTCAATTTTTTGCATTGACTGTATTAATGTATTAGTATTATTATTACAATTTTGAATTTTTTTTTTTTATTTTTTTTTTATTTTATAGTTTAAGGTAATTGGGTCGTGTCGGGTCGTGTCTACCCGATTAGACCCGATTATTTTAAACGGGTAAAACGGGTCGTGTCGGGTTACCAAGCTATTTTCGTGTTATAATCGTGTCAAACCCGATTACCCGTTTAGCTAAACGGGTCGTTTCTGTGTATAGGCTAATCGTATAATGGGTATCCGCGGGTTGTAATCGGGTCATGTTAGGTACCTATTTTGCCACCCCTATGCCTACAGATAGATCTTATGTGCCAATCAGTGCCCCTCAATATTTTTTGTGTGGGTTTTTTGTCTCCTTACTGTGGTTCTCATTCTGGTACTTTGTTGTTGTGGTTATGTTGTGGGTGTAAAAGAGTTGGGTAGGGCTGAAATTTAAAACCGCCTAACCGCTTTGAAAGCGGTTAGTGGGTTTTGGAAACCCGCTAATCGCTAACTGCTTTTTTTTAAAAAATATAATATATATATATTATATTATATATATATTTCATATAATAAATTGCAATATGTTGTTGTAGCATAGTGGTACATGCGCCAGTTTTTCAACAAGGCTTCCGGGGTTCGATTCTCCCTAACCTCAGTTTTATTATTTTTTATTTTTTATTTTTTAATTTTTAATTTATTATATTCCTCTATTTTCTAACCCTAAACCTAAATCTGAAGCTCCTCAGCCTCCTTGCATCGAGCCGTCTGCCTCTCAACTCTCAATCCTGCCTCACTCTCACACACTACGCAGCATCACTGCATTAGAAAAATTCAGATTTCTCTCTCTCTTCCTCCATATTGACACCGTCTCTTGTTGCTCCCTCTCTCAACTTGTTGTCTCCATCGCTCCCTTTCTCAATTCGCCGTCTCCGTCGCTCCCTCTCTCAACTCGCCGTCTCTCGTCGCCAAGCAAGGTAAGTTTAGTAACTTGATTTTGATTTTTACACCATTTACACAAGAAAATGTTTATTGTTTGCAACAACTTAGAAATCAAACAATAAAAATTTGTAAATAATGATATGATGTCCTCTATTTTATTTTCGTAGTTCACTTGGTTTACAATTCCTTCAAAATTTGTAAGTCCAAATACTTATTTCTTGCTAAATAATAATATGATGTCCTCTATTTTATTTTCATAGTTCACTTGGTTTGACTTATTTTTTGATTAGGACTTTGTTATGCAAACGAAATCAGAAGAAAATCAAAGGAAATAGAAAGAGGAAGAGATTTGAGCACTTCTAGGGGTCGTCCTTCACAAATTGCAGAAAGCAATTGACTGAATTATTTCTCAGTGAGTAGCCATATGGTATCTACACTGATTTTATAGAGGAAAATCTAGGGTTTCTTGGAGTAATACAGAATCCTAACATATTATATTATGAATATATTCTAACTTATAGGAATCCTAACATAGTAAGGAAAGGAAAGTGCTAGTACAGATTATTAAGGAAAATAAATTTGGGTTTCTAATATTATGATTAGGATAATTGATCTTGATGAATCTGATGGCTATCACCTTTTCTAAGTTGCTGAAATCTTCATCATTTCCCAAATTTATGATCAATTGGATTCTACAAGAGAACTACTATGCCTTTATTTGTGATGCTTGAATTGAAATTTTTGCCTTTTTTTTGGGGGGGGGGGGGGGGGGGCAAATATTTATTAGCAAAAACGAGTTTTTGGTTCCATATGGTGTATGCTATCAAGTGTGGTTTATTCCATAAATTTTTTTACTTGAAGCTACTATGCCATGTCAAGTGTGATTTTGATTTTGGTATGCTTACACCATTTACACAATTACCATGTATTAAGCAAAAGTTATTGTTGCTTATTATTATTTATTTAATAACAGATGGATGATACTTTGAGTGATGCAAGTAAGGCCACAGACACAAGTACCCCTCATCTTCAGATAGATTCTACTGAAAATGTTGAAACCCAATCATCTTCTTCCCTCAACCCTGAACAACAACAAACCAAAAGACCACCTCTAAATTAGTCTATTGTGTGGGACCATTTTAAGAAAGTGGAACCTATTGATAAGGAGAATCCTAAAGCTAGTTGTAATTACTGCCAAAGGTTAATAGGGTGTCACTATCTAGGATGACCCATCTTACCTCTGGTTGTCAAAACTCTCCACTTAAAAAATTTAAAATGACCAAAGGCCAAACTCTATTGCAAATGTCACTTATGAAATCAACGGAAGGCACTATTAGCAACCAAGTTGGATTCATGAAGTTTGATCAAGAAAGATGTAAGACTTTGTTGACTGAGTATTTCATTGAAAGTGAGAGGCCTTTTAGGCATGTTGA
Source organism: Corylus avellana (assembly GCF_965113065.1). Classification (NCBI taxonomy): domain Eukaryota; kingdom Viridiplantae; phylum Streptophyta; class Magnoliopsida; order Fagales; family Betulaceae; genus Corylus; species Corylus avellana. The sequence goes on from NC_142499.1 coordinate 17,682,806, forward strand.
AAGTCCTTCATTTAGAAAGTTGATGATTGGAATTGAACCTAGGTTCAAATTACCATGCCGTATTACTCTACAAAAAGATTGCTTGAAAATGTATGAAAAAGAAAAGCTTGTGTTGAAGGGTTTTTTGAGTGGTAAAAGGGTTTGCTTAACTACCGACACATGGACATCTATTCAAAATTTGAGCTACATGTGTGTTACCGCTCACTTGATAGATAGTGATTGGAAAATGCATAAAAAAAAAATCAAGTTTTGCCAAATTTCCGATCATAAGGGTGAATCTATTGGAAGAAAGTTGGAGGCTACATTGTTAGAGTGGGGGATTGAGAGTGTTTTCACTATTACAGTTGATAATGCCTCGGCCAATAAGTGGGGGATTGATCATATAAAGGATAGGATGCAAAAAAAGCCTAAAGCTGTTTTAGGAGGCGAATTCATTCACAAGCGATGTGCTGCCCATATTTTAAATATTGTTGTAAGAGAAGGCATAGATGACTTGAAAGATTGTGTTGGTATTATAAGGAATGCGGTGAAATATGTGAGGTCTTCACCGTTAAGGTTCACCAAGTTTAAAAGTTGTATAGTGCGGGAAAATATTAAATGTGAGAAGATGGTGTGCCTTGATGTTGCAACTAGATGGAATTCTACATATTTAATGTTGAGCATTGCTTAGAAGTACCAAAAAGCTTTTGACTTACTAGGTGAAGATGATGGCCATCTATTTATTGTTCCTTCAATTACTGAATGGGAAAATGCTGTGGCACTTATGAAATTTTTGAAGGTTTTTTATGATGCCACGTTGAAGTTTTCAAGTAAATGTTGATAAATTAGTTATTTGCAAATTCAAATTACTTTACATTATTTATTAATTCATTTCAGTTATTTATTACTTTTTAGGTTCAACTCATGTCACCTCCAACTTATATTTCATGCAACTTTGTATCATTCAGCATACATTGAATGTTGGGTGTCTTAGTCTTGATCCTATCTTGAGTGTTGTGAGTATGAATATGAAACTTAAGTACGAAAAGTATTGGGAGAATATGGATAACATCAACTTCATGATCTATGTTGTTTTTATTCTTGACCCCCGTTCTAAGATGATGGCATTGGAGTTTTGGTTGGAAAGATGCAATGGGTCTGAGTGGGCAGATAAGATAAAGGGAATTGTGAAAGATCTTCTAAAATGTTTGATGGACCAATACAATAAATTTCAGATGGGGTCGTCGTTTGTTGATGTGAATATCACAAGTTCAAATGATGTTTATGTTAATGTTGCTTGTGATAACTTGGAAGATAACGAGGCACAATTTAGAAAGATGTTCTCCCAACATGTTGAGAAAGTGAATGATTTGCAATGTAGGTCCGAGTTGGATCGGTATTTACATGATGGGCCTGTAGTAGAAACAAAAGAGTTTGATATTTTGGCCTGGTGGAAGATTCATGCATCCAACTACCCTATCCTCGCAGAGATAGCTCGTGATGTATTGGCCATCCCTATTTCCTCTGTTGCATCTGAGTCCGCATTTAGCACCAGTGAACGTGTATTGGATTCCTTTAGGAGTTCATTGTCTCCAATTACGGTTGAGACCTTGATTTGCACACATAACTGGTTATTGGACCGCATAAGCCATGATGAGTTTGAAGATTTTTTTGAAAGCTATGATGATATAGGTAAATGTTTTTAAATTAGTGATTTGCAAATTTATTTACTTTTCATTACTTATTAATTCATTTAACTTATTCTATTGTAGATGGGCCTCAAGCTTCAAGTTTAACGACTGAATCATCTTTTGACTGAATAAATATGTAATTGAATTGTCATGGTAATTAAGGTTATTATTTCATTACTTATTAATTTATTTATGATAGATGCTACTTGCTAATGTTTTCCAATTTCTGCACAGGTGGGGATTGGCATGAATTTCTTTGAAAATGTTGGTTGAAATGGGTTGTTTTGGTTGATTAAATTTTGATGAATTTTTTTTGGTTGATTGAAATGGGCCTCAAGCTTAAGTTCAACCATGTTGGTTTTTTTGGTTGCTTGTAAGTTTATGAACTTGTTTGTGTTTTATTTTATTTCTATGTTGTGTATAAGACTACAAGTGAAGTAATGATTTTGTTGTAATTTTATCATTATATTGTATGATGTGTAGATTTGTAGAAGGTGGCCAACAAGATTTTGGTATATAGCAATTTTTAATGCTCAAAATGGCCATTAAAAGGGGAAAAAAAACAAAAACAAAAAAAAATGTTCAAAATGAGCAAAAAAAAAAGAAGATTAAAGTGAGCCCAAAACCGGGCCAAAATTGGCCCAAAATCGGCCCAAAATCAGCTCAAAATTGGTAAAAAAAAAGCCTCAAAAAAGCGGTTATCTCAAAGCGGTTAACCGCTACCCGGTGAGCGGAGGTGGTTAGTAAAAATTACTAACCGCCTAGGCGGTTAGCGGTTTTAGCCACTAACTGCTAACCTCAACCGCTATTTCAGCCCTAGAGTTAGGGAACCTTTCGAGATTCAGACTCCTTCATATGTCTCATTGTATCACATTTTTTTAGCGGCCAATTTTCTTGACACCTATCTCAATAATACATAGAGTCGCCTCATTTATTTGACACATTGCTTTTTAATTTATGTTTACTTGCACTTAGTAGGTTGTATAAGAGTTTATTATTGGGTTGCTCAGCTTTTTTTGTGTTTGTTTTTGTAATTTTTGTCTTTTCCCTCATCCCCTATTGTAATCTTGGAGAATAAAATAAACTTGTAGAATAATAGCCTTGTAGCTGCCCAAGCCCAAAAGAATAATAGCCTTGTGGCTTGCATATGGTATAAGTTACCCCTTCCTTCTCTTCTATGTGTAACACGTTTTGGACCATTCATTTAAAATGAATGACCCATATTATAACTATCATATCGTAATTTGGGGGCCAATGATTGCGCAGATCGAAATGGATGTCAAAGTTGTGCTGCAAAGAGACTTTCCTTAGATTGCAAGAGAGAGACTTTTTTTTTCTTTTCTTTTTTTAATTTTATTATTATTATTTATGGATCATGGATTTTTTAATGATGTTGTTGATTTATCTTGTACATCTACTAAGAAACAATATGGGATGTATTGAAACAATTTTTTTTGTTCATAATATATATGGATGTATATTATATTTGCTACTATCTTTAAACATTCATATCAATGAAACTATGTGGGATTTATTTTATTAAAATTGTGTTTATGAAGTTTGCATTATGCATTGATGATTATCAATTTTGATGGTTAAACATGGTTGGTTTAATTGCGGTTTTAGAAGACATGTACAAGATACGACTTTCAAAATTTTTGAAGCAAGCTAGTCTGGTTAATGGTTTGATAGGTTTGAGTTGGGATTGTAAAGTGTGTATTTTGGTTTTACTTGTATTTTTTGTTTAACGATTTTGTCATCGAATTACCAAATGAAAAGCTTGTTAGGTTTTAGTGTTGGCTTATTTGGTGATCAAAACAATGTTTGTGAGCATGTCTATACTTAGAGCCCGTTTTGGATTACGTTTAAGAAATAGAGTTTTTAAGTCATAAAAAAGTTTTTGGCCAAAATTTTCATTTTTAAGCTTTTACAAAAGTACGTTTAGGCTATTTTTAAACTTTTTAGACTCTTAAAAATGCTTTTAATTTTTTTACCAAACGAGTACTTTTTTCTTCAAACAGACTTTTTGAGTGTTAAAAACACTTTTAAGGCTTTCAAACACAATACCAAACAGGCCCTAAAGTGTTCAAGGGTTTTCATTTAGAATTGATTAAATGAAGATTTACATTGACATTAGCAACTGCGCCAAGAAAGGCATCTTGGCGTGACTATTCTAGTCTTCTAGAAGCACTCTAGAGAGCATAGTCAGCGACTAGCGTCATGTAGTCATCATGACGGTATTGGTTTATAAGAGTAACCGAGCAAAAGAGAGCAAGAGAAAAAAGTTCAGAGATTTGAGAGGAATGAGAAGAGTAGAGAGTGTTCCTCTTGCAAAGAGAGGAACAAGCAAACTACAAGGTAAGAATCTCTCAACCTTCTTGGAGTTTTAAAGTGATTTATTGTGCATGAAGTTAATATTTCAAGATTATGTTGTATGCGTGAGAGTAAGAAGTGGAGTTTGGTTGAAAGGATGGAAGACAAGGCCACCATCATGAAAAAGGCTAAAGCTTTCTTTATAAATCTTGAAACTTTGGGTGGATAAGCTATGAAATGACTTGTAGGAAGTTGGAGGGTGTGACTATATATGCATGTATGTATGAATGATGAAACCATACCGCATAGTTACATAGGGTTATGCCTTACATGAAATGATGATGCTTACAACATAAAAGTTTTTATGAAAAAGATGTCTATGAAGAAAGTGTTTACAAAAGAAATGCTCACAAAAGGAAAAGGTTATGGAAGAAATATTTTTGAAAGCTGGTATTACAAAAGAATCTCACTAGTACTAGCTTACTTGCTTATTAAGTCGTAGACTCGTCGTTCCATTTGTAAATATAAATCTACAAATAAAAGAATAACTACAAACAACAAGATCAAGGCGGCAAGGCAAGGCTCGAGAGTTAAAGTTGAAGTAATAGAGTATAACTCCGAGCCATAAAGTGGTCCCTAAAAAAATTATTATTTTTTTTTAAAAAAAAACATAATTTTTTCTAATAAAATAGACATTTAAAAATTAATTTTTTTTTCCAAATATATATATTTTTAAAAGTTTTGCCCCCAAACTAAAAGTTATAGTTCTGCATCTAAGAGCATGTTTGAGGTTGTATTTAAAAAATAGTGTAGTTAAAAAGTGTTTTTTTTTTTTGCAAAAGCTTTATTTTTAAGTTTTTGCAAAAAATGCATTTTGGCTATTTTTGGACCCTTAAAAATGCTTTCAATTTTTTTTTACCAAACAAGTATTTTTTTTTCTTCAAATGAACTTTTAAACCCGTCAAACATACACCCAAACATGCCCTAAGTGTGATGATGTATACATTATAGTTAAGAAAAATGATATGTACTGTTTACTTATGAGACAAGTTTTTTTAAGTACTTATTAGACAAGTTATGTAAGAAGAGATTTCCTATAGTAGACCGATAAGCTCCTTTCACTAAATTCTCATTTCTGTCGCCATTTACCCCTGCTCGGTATTCTGGCACGGGTTATCAAACATACACTTATTGGTCTACTGCGTAGATAAGAAGCAAAAACAAAAAAGGAAAAACCTTGGATACTTGATTGGCAACCGTCGTTTCATTTGATGGGTTCTCCCCAAGCCCAAATCAGTCAATATCATGGGGGTATTTTTGTATATTTATTTGTATTTTTGCAGGAATTCGCGAAATTCGTTGATTGGTTATACCACGTGAACTTCTCTACCTTAATTTATTAATTAATACAACCTTATGATTAAAAAATTGAAAACTTGCAACTTTTTATTCGCAAAAAAGATCACACGCCTATTTTCGTAAATTTAATCAAAATCCGGGTTGGGACTTGGGCACTGTCTTGACTCTTGAGGGTTCAGTTGGGTCCAATAAAATGCCCGACTTGGAGCTTTCCCATCGCGACCAAGGGTCGGTCTCAGCATTACACGTCACTACTTTAATGACACAGGTGAGATAATAAAGTAAGAGCGCACCAATCAATCCTCCACAAGGCTACCCAGAAAAGGCGAGCTGTCTGCCCCCCGTGGCTTGCAAGTAACCCTTCCACAGGCACACTCTCTCTCTCTCTCTCTCTCGGTCTTCGTCTCCATCTCGCTTTGTCCTCTCCAGAGCTCAGAGATTCCTCTGCCTTTCCTTTTTTCCGATCGTACTCTGTAAGTCCTTGTTCCTCTTAGCTCGAATCCCCCAAAACCCTAGCCTTGTTTCGCCCATTTTGTGTAGTGTGATCGTATCATTTGCGTACTGCTTGAACATGCTCTGATTATGTGGATTTTAGGTTTTTTGGTTCAAGGCTCCGATTTCTGTTGGTTTTATGTTATATCGTTCTGTTTGTTTGTTTGTTTGTTTTGTATTTGATTTTGAAAATATTTGAGGAACTTTTTGTTGGCCTACAGAAATGAGGTAAATTTTGTTATGAATATCAGGATTTTCTTTGACGATTGGTACCTGATAGACGTGTGAGCTAATACTACTACTTGACTCTGCTGAGGATAGTTCTGCATTTCCGCCAAACCAAAATAAAATCAATTGTGATTTTCTTTCCTTTATTCTCAAAAATTTTATTGGCAAGCAAGGTGAGAGATTAGGGATAAGGCTTAGCAATCTAGATGTCTATCCCTGTCAAATGCACAAATTAGTTTTTGCAAGTTGTGGGTATAAGCATGAGATACAGGAGGGAAAAAGAAAAAAAGAAAAATGTATGAGAAATTTGACACTATTGGTGGTGACTGCCATTTATTGAGATAGAAGGGGTTCTCATACCTACTTAAAAGGGAATGCTGGAGAGCGGTTGGTTTCAAATTTGCAATGCATCTTTTGCTAAGCGGGCGTTGGCAATGTGGATAAGTAGGTGACATGTAAGCAGTTCAGTCTTGATATTAGGTGTTCCTTGGCTGTGGAGTTGTGTGGGCTAGTTCTCATTACTATTCAATGAACTTAGAATATTTGGATTTGCAGGACTTTGCAGCAAGATCTTGAGTACAAATTTATTTTGATTATTTCAATAAGATCTGAACTTTTGCAGTTTTATGTAATGTACATCTATTTAGGATGGTGAGTGATTGTTAGAATACTATGAATGAGTATGACTGCATGAGTCATGCTTCTACTGCTGAAGAAAATAAAAAATATTTCACCAGTACCAACCATTTCTATATTTTGTATCTCTAAGATACTTCTTTCGAGTGTGAGATTTACCATAGTTCTTTTCTCCAAAAAAGAAAAAAAAAAGTGAAATTGGCATTTTCCTCCCAGAATAATGGTTGTTTTGAGGAATTGGTAAGAGTTCGCATATTTTGAATTTTGTTCCAACACCAATTTCATATGTCTGAATATCAAGAAACTAGACTGTGCGTCAAAAGTAAGGTGTATTTCTTAATTTTTATTTTTTTGTAATATTGCTGAATTTTAGGAAAATCATGGGCGAAAAAACATGCCCTATATGCACCGAGGAAATGGATTTTACAGACCAGCACTTGAAGCCATGCAAATGCGGTTATGAGGTTAGAAGTACAATCTTCATCTAATATATGAAGCCATTGCATACAATAAATTTTTTGTTTTGCATGCTATATTTCATTTTTTTTTTTTTTTTAAATATTGTTATTGTCATCTGAATCGTGGCTTACTGGTGCTACTTCTAGTGAATTTGCATAGGTCCCAATTCCTACTTAATAGGAAAAAAGAAGCTTGATAGAAATAGATGTAAATGTGTATGATGTGTATTGCAATTAAAACATTTTGATGTGAATGAAATCATGTTTTTGATTCTTTTGGTACTTTTATTTACTGCTCTTGTTCCCTTCTTTTCTTTATCTTCAAAGATGTGTGTTTGGTGTTGGCATCACATCATGGAAATGGCTGAAAAAGATGGAACTGAGGGCCGTTGTCCAGCATGTCGTACTCCTTATGACAAAGAAAAGATTGTGGGGATGGCAACAGACTGTGAAAGGTTGTTACAGTAACTGTGCAGTTTCTTGTTTTATATTATTTGATGAATTGCTGAGTGATGTCACCACTTCCTTTGCTGAACAGGTTAGTAGTTGAAAGAAATTTGGAGCGGAAACAGAAATTACAGAAGTCGAAGCCCAAAGCACCTGAAGGAAGGAAACATCTTAGTGATGTTAGAATTGTTCAACGGACTCTAGTGTATATAATTGGATTGCCTCTTAATCTTACAGATGAAGATGTGAGTGGTTTTATACTATTGTACATCCCTCTTTGCTAGACTGCAACTTAGCGGAACATGGTGCCCGCTTATCTTCTGTTTCATTTGCTGTTTTATATTTGTTTTTAGTTATATGTAGTACCTAACCCAAGCATTTCTGGGTTTAACAGCTTCTTCAGCGCAGAGAGTATTTTGGCCAGTACGGGAAGGTTTTGAAGGTGTCCATATCTCGTACAGCAAATGGGGTTATCCAACATTCATCAAACAATAGTTTTTGTGTGTAAGATGATATGCCATTTTGTTGTCACGTTAAAGTGTGATGCACTATACTCTATTTTTGTCTTAATTGATTGATTTGTATCCCCTTTATTCAATCATCTTTGTTCCCTTAATTTTAAATTTTGGTTGTAAATATTGTATTCTCTTTCTCTTACTCTCTCTCGCAATTTGTTTATTCCTTACATTTCTTGTGTTTCTATCTTTTATAGGTATATAACATACTCAAAAGAGGAGGAAGCGGCTCGGTGTATTCAATCAGTGCATGGTTTCATTTTAGATGGTAGATCCTTGAGGTAAGCATGTCTTGTTTTTGTTCGAAGGTTATGATACTATAAATGCCATATGATTATTGAAAGGAGTTTGCTTTTGCAGGGCATGCTTTGGGACCACAAAATACTGCCATGCATGGTTAAAACATTTGGTAAATAACTAAGAGAATTTGTATCTTGCAAATTCTTGATGCAAAAGAAAGAAAGAAATTTAGTTCATGGGATTAATTCTTTTCCTTGTCCAGCCTTGCAGCAACCCAGATTGTTTATATTTGCATGATTATGGCTCTCAGGAGGATAGTTTTGCCAAAGACGACCTAGTTTCAGCCTTTGCAAGGTATTATCTCTTCTCTGCGCTTTGTTTTATTTGAATTTTTTACAAGGTGATTGAAGCAATTGATTTTTACAAACAACTTAAATTGTGCTTGAAGAGTAGAGGAATCTTGGGGTTGAAACTTCTTAACTTGTGTGTTATTTTTTGATTATTCAGCTTTACTTTTCCATTACTGAAGGACTTTTAATTTTTTTTTTTGGCTACTGCAATATGTGTTTACCTTTGTGTTTCCTTTGCTTCTATTCTCTCCCTCATCTCCTTGTGTCTCTCCTCAACTTGTTTGGTGTTTGTCTGCTCTTTAGATATAGCTTTATCATATTGTAATTTGACCCATTTGGTTTTAAAGGAGTAGAGTTCAACAAATTATTGGTGCTACAAATAATATGAATCGGCGTTCAGGGAATGTTTTACCTCCCCCAGCAGATGAGTGTAGCAATACCAGCATATCAATGGCCAAACCAGTTGTGAAAAGTCTTTCAAATGTAAGGCTCCATACATGTTTGTTATTGCCATGGACTGTTGGATAATTTAATCTCAAGGATAAATAACTATATTATGTCACAACATATAAGGGATAAGTATCAACAATGATCAAAGCATTCCTAAATTTGGTCAATAGAATGGCATTACATGTGTCTGATGGGATGTTAGTCACAACGTGCTCACAATTTCTTTATTTTTGTTTACTCTTTCCAACAGTATAATGTTGATGAGGTTAGTGGACCTCATTCAGATAATGGCACTGGAAGATATAGTATACCTCTTTCCACTGGCTCATGGTATATGATTTCTTGATCTTTGGCATCTTTCATTTCATTCTGTGGGATGGATTCTAATTTTCTACTTTATTTTTATTTTTATTTTTATTTTTTTTATCTCAGGGTGATGCGTGTTTCCACTGGTCTGCCACCAGTGACTAGTTTTGTTTCCGGCAGACCTACCAATCAAAATCCTGATATATCTGATAATACCCAAGTCTTTGTATCAGATGTTGTAAGCAATGAAAGATATAACCATGATGTAAACAGTTCTATGATAGATGAAGAAAGCTGGGAAGTGTATTCTAACGCTAAATTGAAGCCAACAGAATGGACTGAACAGTTTGTTGATGGAAATTGTCCAGTAGCAGTATCAAATACTAATGCAGAGATTATTCTAGATACAACTCCCATCCCTGCGACTTCCAGCAAACTACCAGCTAAGGGCATCAATCGGAATATTGCTGCATCATCCACTGGCACAAGCTCTATAGAACTCACCCAACCATCCTATGGTCCTGGTTTCATTAAAGATGGAACTCTTCATGCAGATGGGATTGTTCATGGCTCATGTTCTGGATTATCATCAATTAGCATTCATAATCATTTTAAAGACAGGTACTCTGGTCCAGTTGGTCAACAAAGTGACCATACTCAAATGAAAGGTTCACAGCAAGATTATAATGAGCATTCTGGTGAAGCTTCAATGTCAACAGCTTTTATGGAAGCTGCACGCATGGAGGATTTACTAGGTTTAGATGATCAACGGCTGAAGGGTGTCGAGGGCATTCATCGGCTGCCATCCATCTCTTGTTCACCTTGTCCATTACAGGATTTAAATCAGTCAAGCTGTCAATTTTGGCAGCATGGTGAGGCGTCCAATCAAGGTAATCTTGATGTGGATCCTAGAATTGTATGCATGAAACACGAGGAAGTTGCTTACCCATTGACATCCAAGAGTACTGGATCGTCATATGGCTTCAACGATAATAAAACTAAGATTCTTGCTGATTTGGGTGGGACATGTGGTTCATCAAGTGTGTGCTCTGAGAAGGAATTAGGGCATGTGGGTGCTTATGAAGAACGTGTACCCAGTGCTGACTATGGCGTTACTTCTGATATGGGAGAAAGCAGCATAATCTCAAATATTTTGTCTTTGGATATCAATGCATGGGAAGATTCATTAACGTCACCTCACACTCTGGTGAAGTTATTGAGTGAGAATGGTAAACAACATTGTTACATTAAATCACCTAATTTACCAAAAGCACAAGATAAAAATCAGTCCAGGTTCTCATTTGCAAGACAGGAGGATGTCCTTAATCAAGTATCTGCTTTGGAGAATTCGTTGGGTAGTACCAGGCACCTGCCTGATGAATATGTTGCCTCACATGATTTTATGGAAAAGAAGGATCCTTGTATAGACACATATCAACATATCTTTTCATCCAGCAGTTCTTTGCAGTCTGATAAATTTCCCGGCAGTGATCCTTTTACGACTTCTAAACTTCCTCGTGAGTATCATCTTCTATGGTGTTAATGCTCCTGTATTATTTTTACTGTTGAATGATTATTCTTTTTCTGTTAGTGAACTTTCCTGCTTTATGATAATTCTGGTGCTATTGATTTTTGTTTAGATTCATGAATCGCCTGGTAATAAGTTTTTTTTTTTTGTTCTTTCACATTAGAATGTTTTGATTCTATCATTTGCATTCCATCATGAAATTATTATTGATAAACAACTAAGTTGAATATGTTGTGGTGGTTTTGTATAACAGCGTGATTATATTATGTGTTTATCAGAACCATTCTGGGATTTGGTAAGGTAATGATGTTTATACGAGTAATTGTTCGAATCCCTCAGTAAATTCAAATTTGGTAGTGGAGATGTTGCGGGTAATATAGTTTTCAGTGTTGTAGCTGCTGAGTCTTTGGTCTTCCAGTGATCAGCAACGTGATTCTGAGTCTCTGGAAGAGGATCGTGTTAGTTTAAGAAGATTTTACGAGTTGTATACACTTTTCAGCTGGCACCAGAGATGACTAGGTTTTGGTCTACTTGATGATATGGGGAGGCTTGTTTTAGAGTTACTTCCCTTACTTTGTGTGAGGGGTGAAGATAAGGATGTGTAGCTTCTTACAGGCATAATGTAATGGATTTTAGCTGTTGGTTTCTGAGTGAGTAGGAACTTAAATTTCTTAGATATTCTCTATATTGGCAAAATCTACAAGATCCTTTGTAGTAGCTAGAAATCCATTTAGTGAACAGCAGTGTAGTTAAAATAGTTTTCTTGGTTTTAGGGCACACATGGAATGATGTGTTGGGCCACACTACTGTCTTTGTGTGAATTAAATTAATAACCCAAGCAACAAGTAGAAGAAACATCAATCACAAGCAATTAATCAAGCACCCAGAGAGCAACACACGAGAACACACTGAATTTACGTGGAAAGCCCTCTAGTGTAGTGGGAAAAAACTACTGGGAAAATCTGATCAATTCTATATAATAAAATAGAGATTACAACACTCAATTTTATGCCCAGAACTTAAGTTCACAACAGATTGGGAAATACAACAGTAGCAAATCTCTAGGAAAAATATATAATCTTACCACCAATCACCATAATCTGACAAAACTAATACCGCAGTGAGATCCCCACTTTGAATACTACAACTCCTTGTAGTCGCAGCAGCACCCAAAGACACTTCGTAGAGAAACCCCAAATTTTTTCTTGAGCAAGAAAAAAATGGGGTTGGTTGAGAAGTACGAGATCCAAAGAGGGAGCTGGTATTATGAGGAAACTCGAGTACCATATGGGGTAGGTATTTGGAGAAATATTAGGAATGGCTGGGGTGCTTCTCGAACTTGGTCTCCTAATAGAGTAGGGGATGGTTCTCGCCTTCGTTTTTGGCATGACGTGTGGTGCGGAAAAGCTAATCTCAAGTCCTTATTTCCAAAACTCGTCTCTCTAGCTCGGGAAAAAGATGCTTTAGTGTCTGATTACTTGGACTCTTCCATCTCTTATGCTCATTGGAACCCGAGTTTTCTCAGGGCAGTCCAGGATTGGGAGCTTGAGTCTCTGGTTGCATTTCTTGATCGTTTATACTCTTTGAAAACCTCTAAGAGAAAGAGATACAATGTTATGGTCCCCAACTCCTAACCACATGTTTGAAGTGAAGATCTATTACAATACATTACAATCTGAAGAGTCTTCCCCATTTCCTTGGAAGAGCATTTGGAAGGTGAAGACTCCACCTCGTATTGCTTTCTTCACTTGGACGGCAACTTTGGGTAAAATCCTGATGATTGACAACCTAAGGAGACGAGGACTTACCCTTGTCAACTGGTGTTGTCTTTGTAAGTAGAGTGAGGAGACCGTAAGCCACCTTCTCATCCATTGCGAGTTTACTAGTGAGATATGACACTTGGTTCTCATTTTATTTGGAGTTTCATGGGTTGTGCTGGCAATATTCTAGAGTTACTTTAATGTTGGAAGTCGCAAGGGGAGAGACATCCCAAAGAGGCCATATGGAAAGTCATCCCTTCTTATGTGGAGCATTTGGAGAGAAAGAAATAGACGCCTTTTCGAAGACCATGAGTCTAATTGTTGCAATGAAAAGACTCATTCTTGAGCTTCCTTTTAGATTGGCCTGTTTCTTTATTTCCTAATTTCTCCTCTTCCAGTCTTGTAGATTTTGTTAACTCATTAGATTATTGACCCCAATAGGGTGGTGGGTTCTCTTGTATACTTTTCGTGTACGCGAGCTTTGAAGATTGTTAGAATGAATTGTTAGAGATGAAGAAGATGGTGTTACAATCCCTTTATACATGGAGAGCATGAAATAGTTTGCATGTTTCTAATTTTTCTGAGTTTTTTTTGGAATTTTGTTCTTCTTTTTCTATACTTTAGAGGTTCAGTTGTATACTTCCTGTATACTCGGGTTGCACCCTTTTTTTCTCTCTCAAGTTTCACTTTTGTTGTCTCTTGTTTTTTCTTTTGCTTCAGTGTGTTGTACGGCATGACCATATTGTTGGCTTTTTAAACAACCTGAATCCTACATAGGTTACCAAGTGGGCTGGACCCATGTGGGCCCCCCACAACATGATGTTCATTTTTGTATCTGGTGTGGTTTCCATTTGGTCTTCATGTAGATAGTGATATAGCGAGATCAGTCTGTTTTATGGTTCACGCATTTGTGATTTCTCTTGGATCTAATCTAATAATTTCATGAATTATGGGATTTAGTAAACATGTCATAGCCTTCTATGGTAACTGATACAGACTAGAACTTACTACTGAGTTTTTGAACAGTAGTTGCAGTACCCTTTTTAGTTTCAAAATTTTCAGGTTTATCAAAACCTGTTTTAGTTTTATTACGCAAGTAATGGACAAAAAAAAAAGGGTAAATGTATTTGTTATCCACTTTCTCTTAACGGTCACTGTTTCTAGTGACTGTTATATGAATATTTGCTTTGCACTGCTTTTCTGTTATATATTTGCTTTTCTTACACTGTTTCTAGTGACTTATATATAAATATTTTCTTTTCACCGATAACAAAATAGATGTAAATGTATTTGCTATCCACTTTTTCTTAACGATCACTGTTTCTAGTGACTGTTATATAAATATTTTATTTTTACTGTTTTCTTTTATATATTTTCTTTTTGCTGATTTTCTTTTATATATTTTTTGGAGGTTCTTTGCTCCAATATCCCCCAACAGTTTCAAGAGCTCCAACTATGATCCCACCAGGATTTTCAGTGCCAAGCAAGGCACCGCCTCCAGGATTTCCTTCTCGTGAGAGAGCAGAACAGGCTTTCGACAGTCCTGGTTTGTCATTTATTACTTTTATTTTATTAGATTCTTTTTTTAGATAGTTTCTAATCTTTCTTTTACCTTCCAGCGAATCATATGTTCCGATCTGCAACAACTGGAAATGTCGGCATCACTGGAGATGTTGAATTTATTGATCCAGCAATAATGGAAGTTGGCAAAGGGATTCTGACAAGAGGGCTGAATAAGGCAGGCTTTGATGTGAGACCAACTCTATCTCCACAGTTTAGTCCTTTTGAACATGATACAAGCCTTAAACTGCTGATGCAGCAATCCATTTCCACACAGCAGAATATAGGATTCCCAGATCACTTTGGGAATAGATTTTCTCCCCCAAATGATGCATATCGATATCCTCCGATGCTTTTAGATCAAGTTCAACCCAACAATGCATCTGCCTTTCCACCATTGACTGCTCAACAGATTAGTAATATGCAAATGCCGAATGGCCGTTGGGGTGGATGGAATGAGGTCAGGGGCATCGGTGGTCTGAGTAATATCAGAACTACTGCCAAATGAGAGGCTGGGATGTAACAAGTTTATTCCTAGCCACATGGACATAAAGTTTCCAGTGCTCGCTTTCTGCGATCTACCCAACATTTGGAATGTGAAATTTAATTGTAATTTCTCTTTTAAACTTGATTGGGTGGTCAAATGTTACTGAGAGGATTACTTGGTGTATGTGAACTGGCCCTGCTTGTTAGTAGTTACTTTGTTAATAACACCTGGTAAGAAGCAACTTATGTCTTTGTTTTTTGTGAAGCTATTTTGTGTCCCTGAGATAAGTAATGGGATTAGGTTGTTTGCATTGGCAGAGTGGAAAATGAAGCTGGCAATGGATTTTGTGCCTTAGAATGACGGGCATAGAGGGGACTACATGGCTCCCACACTTCCTGGTTAGTTTCTACCTGATGAGTCATCACTTTGCAGCGTGTCATTTCTTTCGACCGTGAGAGGCATGTTTTTAATCATGACAAAAAACTTCAATTGTGCATGCAGAACTTTTTCTTCTCTAATATAGTATGTTAGATTTTTAAAACTGTCTAGAATTTTTTTTTTTCAGTGGTCAGACAGTTTTATTAAAATATTGGAAGTTATTTGGAGTGTCTTGTTGTGTATATGTAGGTAAGGTGGCTTAAGAACACTGGTATTGGCTGTGTGCATGTAAATGTTTTGTCAACCTAATCGAATGATTCTGTTACCTAGTTATGTAAAGGAGGAGAAGATAAAATTTTCCATGTCGGAGACCTAAGGTTCAAACCCCCCTTACTAATTTAAAAAAATATATATCTTTTGCACCTCATATTTTTTAACACGCCAAAAAAGAAAAGAGTGGAATTGTTCTTACTGCTGTAACTCGCAATTTATTCATATGTTGTCTTGCTTGTGTTTGGCGGGTGGAAGAACTTGAGGTTGATAAGTTGTTCCTAATTTATTGCCCTCTGTTGGATGTCTGTTGAGGTGATCAAATCAGCTTATTTTGTAATTATTTAGAACATAAATTGAAGAAAAATGAGATTGCCTCTTTATGTATAGTTGATTAGTTTGAAAGGAAGATGACAAACACACAATGGAGAGACCACCAGATTGAAGTGGGACTAATGCTGGATTAGGGCTCTTACATGATTGACATCGGTAATTATGCAGTCCTCTACCAAAGGTTTGATGAAACCTATGCATTTTATGCATACATTAGGAGCATCCTAGTGTGCGCCTCCCCCATTATGCATAGCAGTGACACTAGCTGTGTAAGGATGCAATGGATTTCATTTTTTAGACATCCGTAGGGTTGGGCTGGCCCCAAAATATCTCAAGAGCGTGTCGTGTTGCATACAGATGGCTGTTTCCATCAAAGCATCGTCTTTACTCACCACAAGGCAAAGGTTCTGTTTATGGCCTGAGGATGGCTATTATCCAGGAGAAAGTGCTATGCTCCATGGCACTTTTGTAAATTACAGTGCTATAATTTATAAATTACAAAAGTGCCATGGTGCAGCAGTATCTTCAGAGGATGAATTCCGGAAAAAATGTTGCTGCTTAGCATTATCCAAATACATCGATAATGGCGATGTCTAGAATCTCCCATCTTGACTAAACCAAATTCTTAACAGGTTTGTCTGACCATGATGTGCATGTAGATACTGCTCTTCTGATTTAGGGAATAATGTAATAAAGTAATGTTTGCGTGGTGAAAGTTATGTAAGTAGGAAAGGGAAGGCTCAGGCTTGCTAGGCTTACCTTATTATCCTTCCTTGACGGGGTGTTACTGTTCGTATTTAGTTGTTGAAGTTAAATGAAATTAATTATCATATTTCATAGTTTTTTTTTTTTCGCTAAGTCCTTTGGTGCCCAGCTGGGGCTTCTGCCTAGATTGGTTTCCCAAGACAAAAATTTCACCGAAAATTTCCACAGCATCCTATATTCATCCCTCTCTACGGTTCATGTCACCGTCTTTATTTATTTATTTATTTATATATTTTTATTTTTCCGGAGTACAAAGGGAGAAGGGAAAGGGGAAATGCATCAAACACAAAATAGGGGTGGGCAACGCAACAAAACTCTCAAAGAAATCAACCAATATAGGGCAGATAGATCCGAAAAGGAATGGGAAAACAAATTGGCCTGACTCAAACTTGGCTCACTGGCCTAACAAAAGGCCACCACAATTGGCATTTTGATGCGGCAGTCCATAGAAGCATATGATACACCAGCTACAACAAGAAGCGAACTTGAAAGTCACAACGGGGGAGAGCGTACGGGAACTGATTGGATCGGAGTTGCTTGGGCGTAACACCATCGCGACATTCGATGAGACTGATACTCTACAGTGAAGGCATAGAGGACACAGTAACATGGTCTGCAACAAGATTTGAGATTCTCCATAAACCCAAAAAGGGTACCAAGTATGGAGATGCAAAGAGGAGAGTCATTTGACGCATGGCCTAAAATAGTAAAATGGAGTATATGGGACGACGACATGTGCAACACGTGCACATGGAGAACTCCAAACGAAGGATTGGAGGTTGAAGATGAAGGATGGTCAACGCGTATGTGTAGAAGGTGGTGGAAATTTGGCATCTAAGATGCATACCAAACACAGAAAAAAGGGGGGGGGGGGGGGGGGGTGTTGTGGGGCCTGTGGGGTGGTTAAAGGCAGAAGGTGAGATAAGAAGCAAGAGAGAAGAAAATAGGAGAGAGACATGCGCTCTTTGGTATCAAAACAACTACGGGCTACACAACCCTACCCTCCCCACTCTATCCCACTTTTTTTTTTTTTTTTTTTTCTGTTTTTATTTTTTTTTTTTGTCATGGGCATACATGCATTATACAAATGGGAGGTTAGGATGGATATTTTCAGTGTGTATTCAAGTGTGTGAGTGTGACTGGGAGGGGGGAGGGGAGGATGGGGAATAACTCTAGAAACATTGATGGAGGCGGTTTCATAGCATATTAATATTTGTGTACTTTTTGGTCCGACTATAACTTGAAGCAAGCAAGGGAATTCAAGATGTTTGGCAATGATGGTTTGTATTACGGATACGGTTAAGAGTTAGTTACTTCTAGGATGTTGTTGCCTAAACTTCTAGTTTTAGATGCCAGAGATCTACCGTCGATAGTTTTCAAGATGCCTTTCTCAAATCCATGAAACATTATTAACTAGTTGGGCATGGAGGAGGGTTTCACCTTTATGGTATGTCCCCCAAATTGCTTGGTCCCATGTTGAATTTTCCATCCAAACTTTAATTAAGGTGGATCTGCCAGCTTGTGATAGTGGGTTTGCTTTTCTTCGATTGATTTTTTTTTTTCAAAGACCTTTTGTTATGATTCTTACGGGTCCAATTTAGAGTACATGAGATATGTTTTGGGCATGACTTTCTACGCTCTAGCGCTTTTAGCACACCCACTAGGTACCTAACATTGATATCAAAGCAGGAGTTATGTTGCGTGTTTGAATTTCAGTTACTAGATTTATAGTCACATGCTTGAATGAAGTAGTTACAAAAGTGGAAAGAGTTATTAGATTTGTAGTGAAAGCCTCCATAGAATAGGTTGTAGATGCCGGTACGGAAGTGTGAGATTATTATGATTCTAGTGGGGTCCAATTTTGGGTATGGGTGCTAGATTGAGTCAGCCTAATATAAAATACGTTTAAGAGCCTAATTTTTCACGTTTCATTAGCTTTGGAGTCTTTGGCGTATTGGTTAGGTACTTTATTATTTAATGTCTTAAAAATGCTTGATTTTTCAAATAGCCTATAAATAGAGACAGCTGAAGTATTTTACAATTTGGAACATTTTCTTTAGTTTTAAAATGGAGGTCATAGGTTTAATAATTTCCCATTTTCAAACTTTGAACTTTTGCACTAAAGCTTGCCCTTACGATTCGACTAAAAATGGGGAAGTCATCAACCGAGAGTAGGGGGAAAATTGACAAAGAGAGAAAATGAAAGCCTTTTAAGGACAACAATGATGAAGTTTCATTTTTTCCATCAAAAACCTTTCCCGAGTTACGAAGGCCAATAGAATGGTGACAATTTATGTTACGATCTTAAATATCATTTTAATGAAACAAATTTTTGGTGAAACTCATCATTGAAAATCAGCTTGTAGTGAGAAGGTGCTCAAAAACTTATATATACATGATTAATATTATACTTAAATCATGTGGGACACTTAGATTGTAACAAACTTAATTTACCGTTAAAGTACTCTCATTTTCTGAAGTAAGAGCAAATGGGCAATAGGATGTGAAGAAGAAAAATTTAAAGTTACTATTGAAGCAAATGCTAATCTCCACCTTATTAAAAGTCATTGTTCATGGTCGATTTTTAGAAAATTCATAGAGTTATGTCTTGTGCAGATGGTGGTGGAAGGGTGAAGAATTTGGTGTCACTGATCATGAGCCAGATGACCTAAGTTTTTTTTTTTTTGTTTTCCTCAAATGTTTTTGGGCTTTTAAATGTGGTCAATAGCAATATTACTCATATGTTACCATCAAAAAATACTCTCATGTTGCATATGGACATTCATTATTCCATCAAAATACTCTCAAAGTATCATATACGGAATTCGATTAGGTGCAATGAGCTGTTTATGTGAGAGGGCACCTGGGTCTCATTTACTCAAACACGGAGCTCAAACATTGGGTCGAATTGTCCAAACACCTGTCTAAGCAGATAGAGGCCCAAGTGTCCTCTCACATGAACTTCCCATATTGCATGCAATACGAACAGCTCATTGCATCCGATCCCTATCTATCTAGACAAACTCAGGGACCGAGAATAAGTAGGATTTTTATCTCCCTTTTATCAAAAAAAATAAATAAATAAAAATTATTTGTCGAGTATTTTAAGAATTCAAGAGAAAAACATATTCTTCTATTTTCGATCGCCTTCTACTATATTTGTTTTTGTTTTTTTTTTTTTCTTCCTTTCTGTGCTGCTATATGAGTTAGCTCGTGTAACATTTCCATGACTTGCAACAAATGAGCAAGGCCATAAAGCCTAGGAGTCAACGTTATAAAGAATCAAACTTTGCAGGCAGCAACATTTCTAAAGTTCATCAAATACAATACTAGATGCAAGAATTTCAGTGGTAGCTATAGCATAATCGGGCATACATGATACATGTAACATCTTACAAATATAAGAATTTTAATATCATAGAAAATTTAATCGTGATGAAAAGGTTGAAGATATGATGTTTCAACGAATGAGAAGGCGGATATAGTACAAGATCATGATTTTGGAGTAAAAGTGATCTCTCACCCTTTAATTAATGATCAATAAGGATCTCCTTGATTGGCTCATGGAGGTGGAATAATACTTTTAACTATGTGAAGAGATTTTAGAAAAGACTAAAAAAATGTTAAATTGGCTGCTTACAAACTCAAAATTCAATAGTGATTCATTTAAAAGTCACATCATTTTTTAAAGTTTAAAAAGGGTACAAAAGTCCTACTTTTTCTCGGTCTTTGAGTTTGTTTAGGCAGATAGAGATCCGGTATAATGAGCTGTCCGTATTGCATGCAATATAAAAAGTTTATGTGAGAGGACACTCGAGCATTCACCTACTTAGACAGGTGTCCAGACCAATCAAGTGTCTGAGCTCCCTGTTTGAGTAGGTGAGGCCCAGGTGCCCTCTCACATAAGCAGCTCATTGCACTCGATCAGAATCCATCTAGAATACTTTGAGAGTATTTTGATATGTAATTTTTGTCCATATGCAACATGAGAGTACTTTTGATGGCGAGCGGTCCATAGCATAATTTTATTTTATTATATATTTTTTTTCTCATTAAGCCTTTACCTTCAAACCATCATAATTGGTTAAAATTTGACAATAATGACCTTATTTTATAAGTTTTTTTTTTTTTTTTAATATATATATTATCCTCCTCATTATCA
This sequence comes from Corylus avellana, assembly GCF_965113065.1. Classification (NCBI taxonomy): domain Eukaryota; kingdom Viridiplantae; phylum Streptophyta; class Magnoliopsida; order Fagales; family Betulaceae; genus Corylus; species Corylus avellana. Next base: position 17,703,513 of record NC_142499.1, read on the forward strand.
TATGCCCCTGCAAATTTTATTTTTTAGTGAAAGCTATATTAATTAATACCACATGATAATGACTACATTATGAAAAATGAAAAAAAAATAAAAATAAAAAATAAAAATCTTTTTTTGGCCCTTCAATATATTTTTTTTCCTAACTTGAAAAATAAATAAAAAATAAGAATAGAATAGATTTAAAAAATAAATAAATAAATAAAAATCTAAGACTATAATGTTGTTGTAGCACTAAAAGAGACCAACCTAAATAGACTAAACAAAGAGAAATGTAAATGAACCTTTTAATGATAGAGGTGAACTTCAAACCTTTTAGCCAATTTGTCCGTTAAATACTAACAGGATGCCAAAATTTTCAAAACACCCTTTTTTTTTTTTTTTAAAAGGCTGACCCACTGCCATGTGTTTCATTAAGATTTAGTCTCTTTTTTTTTTTCTTTTTTTTTTAATTAAGGATAAATTTGTATTTTTATAAATTTTACAAGGGTATAAGGGGCATTTGACCTGTTTACCATTTGATTTAACCATAAACTCTAAGGTGGAGTGAAATTAATTAATTAATTAATTTTATTTTATTTTTTGAGATACCAACAGTGCAAAAATTAAAAGTTCGTGATTTTTTTTTTCTCTGATTGGGAGGTCTTTTCTATTTTCTTGCCCGCGGCGGGGATGTAGGGGCGGAAACACATGGGGGCAGCCCCCCAAGCCCCATGTTTTTCTAAATTTTTTTAAAAATGCCCTTATATATAGCTTCTTCTTTTTTTAAATTAGAATTTTACCCTTTTTCCCAAATTCTAAATGCTAGTTCCGCCCCTAGAGGGAATGGTATATGGGTAATTTTAGAAGTCTCCCTTGTATTATTCTTGTATCCCTTAAAAAATAAAGTGATTTTTAAAATTATCATTTCAATCAAATTGTATTTTGCAAAAACAATATGGCGTTACGTTTTTCAAGTGTTGCCAACCACCGGAAAACATTTTATCAAAAATGTTTTACATTAAAATAAAATAGAAGGCACTTGAATTAGGTTACGAAAGGTTCTAATCTTAAATTAGAAAAGAAAAAAGAGTAAGAAAAAATTGAGTCAAAATAGAGGTAATGGGGAATATCCCATCATTTGAAATAAGAAATTCATGAACAAATGACTGAACAAGAAAAGTCATAAGCTCTCTGTCACTTCATCTTCGTGAAACATGCCAAAATCCTTGGTGCCAGACGAGATAAATTGATTGCCCATGCTATTTATGGTTTGCTTTTTTTATATCATTCCATTTCTTGTTATCTTTTTCCATTTTAATCGAAACTTTCTGTTTATGTTTGAGATTTCTCATCATTGCATGAGATTAGATAATAATTAGCACCCCCTCTTTATGACACGACAAATATGTTTTATGTTCACCTAATCTGTTTGATTCCCAAACAAGTCCGACACAATTGTTAACGTTTGTTTGAAACACAAATAAGTGCAAATTTCTTACAAACTTTCACAATATATATATATATATATATATATATATATATATATATGGATTATTATGGCAATTATTAAACAATAAAATTTGGTTGTGACTAACGTAACAGTATCATGTAGACTGTTATATCAATTTACAAGTTCATATGACATTTATCAGTTACCACATAGTTAAATAATTGATTTTGATTGTAGCTTATGTGACGGTGGCATATGGACTATAACCAAAAAAATAAATAAATGAATAGAAGCCATCATTTGTTTGGTAATTTCTTTTTCTCGTTAACCGCACTTGAGCTCGATCGATCTCTGTCTTTCAATGGTAAACCAAATTGTAGCCACAGCCCACACTGTCGGTTAAACTATGGGGTTTACAGCTCTCCGTGTGTCCTTGTTTATAAACATCTTCGTTACTTTGTTGTTTAGATTGTTAGCAATTCGAATAATAAATGTGAAAGAACTCGTCCACATGTCAAATACTTGCCTGTGCAAATGGGTTCTATAAAAATTATTTGGTCCTCCCGAAAATCCAAATCCCGTGTTCACGTGAACGTCCTGCTCTTGGGCTCAGGTCACTCATGAATCATGATCCTTTTTTTAACATGAACTTAAGTCTGGGTTCACATGCTTCCTTTGACCACAATGTTACCCACATGCGGCTAGTAATTCGGATAACAAATATAAATAAGCTCGTTCACGTGCTCGAAACATGTCCGGACAAATAAGTTGTTGTTACTGTGCACAATAATGATGAATAATATAAAATCGAAAAGAAAAAGTTGAGATACAGATTTAACGTGGTTCGACAATGTGTCTATGTCCACAGAGAGTGCGGCTGTATTTTTCTATTAATGATTCAGGTTTATATCATAACACACACATATATATATATATATATATATATATATATATATATATATAAACCCTAAACACTAATTGTATGGACTTATTTTGGACCTGTACCATACTGTCGTTCATTTCGCTCCCTTCTACTTGACCAACAACTGAAATTCTAATACGAGTGATTAGTTCCAACAGAAGTTTTTATAAAGATGATGCGTCAATGTCAAGGGGGGTGGGGGTAGTATTTTTCTCTGCACATATCTCTGAGTTTCTCTCGTCTCCTTTTTAAGGCAAACAAGGGTCGGATGAAAATGAATTCCCTGGAAATGAGTGCCACTACTTTTTCTGATTGGAGGCAAACAATCTTCAAGTAGATTCATTTTTACTGTATTCAATGTTATGAAACCTCACTGTATATTCAGACCAATTATATGAAAACTGATCATTTAGCAGGCACTGAGCATTAATGAGACTTCCTTTTAGCAGATCTAGTACGTGGTCACAGTCAATTAACATGCATGAGAGACATGGGGCCTTCTCTTTTCATGTCTCACTCTTTAATTAATTTAAATTGCTTCTTTCTTGCCTGGCCTTCATTGGATTTTTTTTTTCTTTTTGTGTGTAGTTTCATTTGATTGAGAGTTAATAGAATATAAGAGACAGAGTTTGTCTCTTTTTGTAGGTCAAGCACATCATATATATGTACAACAGTCTTTAATTTGATACGTAAATCAAGTAGCAACAGTTGATATTTGATGGAATTTATGAACAGATTTGAAATTTTAATTGATTTTAGATTTGATTGTCTCTTATCTTTTAGGTAATTAGATTTGAACACAATCTAATATCATCTTCACCTACCCTTTTATATTTTCTTCACTTATTACAATTTCTCTATATATGTAGGATAGGAAGTACTATTTGTATTGTAATGAATCAAGCAATAAGAACAAGATATATCATTTTGAACTCTTCAATTCCCTAATAATAGATGCAGGTATGTAACACTGAACCGCTCCTAAAATATTTTATCTTTCATTTCCTATTTATTCCGCTATTTCTTTATTTTTCCAATTTTATTAAGAAAATATAAGACGTCTACAGTTCTACCCAAAATTTCTTTTTGGGCAGGTCTAGTACCATTTGTCTATTTGTCTTTTTAGTAACATTAATCTATACTTTTATTTTTTTTGTTTTGAACAAACAAGTTATCTCCATTGATACAAAATCAATCTAGAGCAAAATGCTCCATCATACAACACCAAAAATACAAATTAAAAACTCTACAGCTCCAACACTATCTATGACATATCCAATAGTCTCTAGGGCTATTTACAAAACAACGCGTTAGAAATATCATCATCACAATCAGTAAATAAATCTGCAGCATAAACCGACGAATCACGTCTCTAATCGCTAGTTGTCTCTTTCATCAATGACAATTTTTCCATAAACTTAATAACTCCTCCGTCATTGATCAATAATTTGTTCCAAAAAAAAAAAAACAAAAACAAAAACAAAAAAAACGAAAGACCTTCAAAAACCATTCTTTAACATTACTCAATACTAAATTACAAATCATAGTACATAATGGCAAAGATCAAAGAGGGTGAGAGGCACGCCGTGAGGCCATGCCCTAGCTAGCTAGACAGAGAAAAGCATCCCAAAAAGCACAGCCAAGATGGAGTTGAAATACTCACAAGGCATGAAGATGAAGCATCTCCTTTAATAGAGTTTTCTTGAATACCCAACGTGGAAACTGTAAAAGCTTTGACTACTCATACTAAATAAATACTGCAGCAAGCACACTGCCTCTGGGCTCTGAGGAAATAAATATATATATTATTATCAAGATCCCCGGCCTAGCCATGGGAAATAGCATAGAGCCCAACAAAGAAAGAAACAGGAGAAGAAGAACGAAGATAAGAAGAAGAACAAGTCATAGGCTCCTCGTAGGCCGTAGCCATGAAGTTCGGGAAGAGAGAGTTAAAGGAAGAGATAACCAAGGCTTTCAAAAGGCTGCAGACTGCAGACTCCCTAATGCAAAGTACACAAAACCACAGGCTTTTCACGCTGCCAGCTGCTTTGTACGAACCTCATGCAAAGCCGAGGAATGCGGGAATTACCTTTAAGCTAAGCTAGGGGGTCGGTACACGTGGCGTTCTGTTGGAGATGGAAGGACAAACAAAAGGAGGAAAATGAGGAAAAGGAACAACCAAGAATACAAGATTACCATTCTTATCAACTCAAACTTCGAGGAAAATGCAGTTTTTATTTTTATTTTCGACTCCAATTCAGAAGGTTTAATGGATATTGAACAGAGTTTTAATGGAAGTAGGTCTATTATTTTGAATGGCCTATCAATAATTAACTCTATCACATAATAATAATAATATATAATTACTCCCTATATGGCTATATCTCATTGTTGCTTTACATAGAAGTGTGACTAACTGTAACTCTCAACTCAAGTTAGGCTGATTTGGAGTATCAATTTGTATTTGAGTGTCGAGTTTCAATCGTGTTAAAATATGTGTATAAGATAATCGTGTAAAAGTATGTGCATAAGACTAAATAAATTAAACTTAATTCGACATATTTAATTAAATGAGTCAAATCTTTTAATCCTAATTTGCAAAAATTGTATTGAGTTTATGAGCCGTTACATTTCTATTAGTGTAGGAGAGTTTCCATTAATTGGATTAGTGTAGGTTCCATTTAGCAAGGCCATTTTGCAAGGGCATGGGATAAATCAAGTGAAATTGTGACCCAAGGGGCGTATGAGAAGAGAGATTTTCAAGCATGATATACGCATAAACAACCTCAAACATAATCCAACATTTTGAAGTGAGACTATTTTCTCTTGAAATCATTTCACATGACATACATTGGAAGCCTGCGCAGAACATTGATGCAACACAAGACTAGTCATATATATGTGGAGGCAAAGATATCCAAATATATAACCAATACGACCAGGCTATATAAGGTGCTTAAGTTTGATAAGCTTTACATGGAACAAAAGATTATCAACCTATTGGATCATATATTCATATCTAAAAATGCCCCGGAACCAACAAATTCATTTACCACTCTTTTCTTTTTTCCTAGTTTGCCTACCCATCTTCTGCTTTCAAGACAAAATGGAAGATTTCCAGGTTGTTGCTATGTTCTTCCTGGTACTGGTTTCAGCTCCTGCAGTGGAAATTGGATACTTTGGTGGTGAGGGTGATTGACGGCGAAAAATGGTGGTTGATGGATAGTTATATTTGGAAAGGGATGTTGACCAACAGCAGCTGATGGCAAAGTGGTGCTTGTTGAAGGGAATCCTGATGATGCTGCAGCAGAGAAGAGAGGCACTTGAGTCGCCCCACCATAAGGATTGTGGATTTGCCATGACCAATTTGGTAGGGTATCAACTTCCATCCTATTCTCCATTGCTCTTTCCTGTAAACAACAATGTAATGGCATCATAAATTAGAGAAATGGGAAAGGGACCAATGTGGTTTTATTGACGACATCTAGCAGGAAACTTATACTAGGAATGGAAATTTACCTTATGGCTAGAAAAGAAACTAGAATTCACGCGACTCCAGACTGGAGGGTGCTCAGATGCCTTTGGAGGTCCATGAAGGTGATGAGCCCTAACTGTTGCCGAAGCAGAATTCTCAATCTGCAGAAGAGTAATGGTAGTTCACTAAGGAAGCTAAGGAAAGACCTAACCCCACTTGTGAATCAAGAAAATATACAAAATCAAAAGGACCTATTTGAAAAATACAAACGCAGATCTCAATTGAACTTAGAGAGGAATTTAACAAATTGATGTCAGCATTGCATTATTACCCTCCATCTTCTATCAATAGCCATGTCCTCGCAGCCACGCTGAAAATGAAGACAGCTCGCATTGATGTTCTCCATTGCCCCATTAGAACAAGATGGGGGAGCAATTCCCAATTGAAGATCAAGGCTTTGATTGCCTTCTGTATCAAATGATCAGGCAAGGATTTATGTAGAAAGGGTTGGTAAAGTTACTACACAACACAAGTATTCCAGAAAACAAAGATCACAACCAAACAAAAAGAGTTCTTAACAACAAAAAGTACCTCCATTTTCGGCCTCAGCCATAATCTCCCCTTCATATGAGCTTGGTTCAAAGTTGGTGACCGCTTCCCTTCCATTGCATTTAATGGCAGCCTTGTCATATGCCCTGATATACAGATAACACAAAAAATCGTATCAAGTTAAATGGAGAACAGGTCAAATATTTTTGATACCAGCACAATAGACATCCCATATATAATCGGTAAGACCTTGCAGCCTCCATCTCGCTATCGAATAGCCCAAGATATATATACCTGCAGGGAAGCAATCAATGAAAACCAAATTCCCAACTGTTCCCATAAACCTATTCAATCAACACTCTCAGTTTCTCCCTTTACTATATAGTGGGAGATAAACCTATTCAGGCATGCTAAATTCAGCTGACTCACTTCTTGCCCAGAAACTGCCCCATTCGAGCTTCCCATCGCCCACATTTGTGCAATGTCACTCCCCTATACTTGGAGCTTCCCCTTGAAAACCCAGTGCTCTGTCGACGCAGGATATGAACAAATTCTTCCTTGGTAAAATTACTCATCTGCAGAGACAATCATTGCTATATGACTAACAATCTCAATAAACATTTATGTTTAAAACAATAGGCTAAATTCATTCACCAACATTAACTCCACAGAAATTCACACCCACATGCTTAATATCTTCATCATATTCACTGATATTGAAATTGATATCAGCATCCATTCCCCGAAACTTGATAGCAGCCCGATCATACGCCCTGAGATCAAGAACCCAATTGCCATAAAAATTCACACAAGATTATCCCCAAGATAATTGCACATCAAACAAATGAAACTGCCATTACAATGTGAATTCACAAACACAATTATTTATACCTAGCCGCAGCATGAGCAGTGTCAAATCCTCCTTAAAAAACATCAAGAAAACCCAATTAATAATCAAACACCGAGATTATTTGTACCGGCTTTCTTTCTAACTAAATCAACAACCAAAAATCAAAGAAAGAAAAGAATTACTACGTGGCAAACTTTTCCTTACCCAAGTAAACTTGCTTCCCACAATCCCTACACAGAAAAAAAGCACCCAAAAGTAAAACCACTGCGAAAATGATCCGAGGAGTATCCATAACAAAACATTAATTAATCAGAGCTTTATAACGACAACGATTAAAATAACAATAAAATTACGGTTGTGAATTACTGACCAAATATGCGATTCCCATCTTCCAGTTCTTCGGTAAAACGTAACGCCGCGATACTGCGAGCTCCGAGACCTCGGCCCCCGCCGACTCTTCCTCACCTGCTGTCTCTGTGGCTGTTCCTCCGGCTGCGGGGCCACGATCCTCTCCTTCGCGCCCACTCCGCCGTAACTGGAGGTGAGATCCAGCCACTCCTTCCTCAAGGACTGCCCGAACCCGAGCCCGGACCTGGCCACGTCGGACTCTTCCTCTCCTGCTCCGGTAACCGGAAACAACTGAATGGTACGGTTGCACTTGTTGAGCTCTTCGGCGCTGGTATTCTTGAGAATGCTGAAGCTGTAGGCGAAAGCGGTGTCATAGTTGGAGGTGGAGACCTCGTCGCCGGCACTGACTGTGGAGGAATTGAAGCTTCCGGAGCTCTCCTTCGGGCTTCCGGAGAAGTGTCGAAGCTTCTCCGTCACTGTTCCCTTTGAATCCGAGCCCGAATTCGCTGAACCCACGCTCAAATTAAGATCCAGCATTTTTTTCCTTCTAAATTCACCTCCAATACAAATCGTCTCTTAAAAGAAAACCAAATTCTTAGCGTTACGGCTAACAATAACTAGTAAAACAATGAAATTAATATCAGTGACAGAGTGAGAGAGATTGCTTTTTTCTTTTCTCAATTTCTTCCTCTCCGTTTTTGGCTCAGGTGGAGAGTTGCCGGCGAATTGGAATCATAGCCGGCTGTGTGATTTTCATGCAGAGGGAAAACTTTGTTGGAGAGAGAGAGCGAGAGTTGGTTTTGTATTGTTGGTGGTGCTCAGTGAAGGACCAAAGTACATAGAGACAGATGGAGGGCCACTGCTTTTCTTGGCGCGTGACTTTACGCCACTCACTTTTTTTTTTTTTTTTTTCCTTTGAAAACTCTTCACTTCACTCTTGCTTAAATGAAGGACACTACGGCTAACATTTTTTTACACTAAACGAATTTAAAACAAAATTAACCAATTAGGGTAGAGATAATTGACCCATCTAATTAAATCAATCAGGTTATAATTAAATTATATAATCTTATATACATGTCTTAGCATAATTCAAACTCAATATAAGACATTAAGACTGACAATTTTTATCACAATCTATAAACTCGTTACGAAACCCAATACAAAATTAACAAATTAAAATTAAAAAGTTTAATCTGTTTAATTAAATTAATTATATTAAAATTAATTTATATAATTTTATATTTTTATATCTTAACACGAAACATATAAACATGAATTACGACGCATAACTAGGTGTACATAAAAGTAGGGCTGTCAATTTAACCCACAATATGCGTACTCGATATGAATACGATATTTAATTTTAGAGTTAGGGTTTAAGTTAAATAGGTTCGAGTCAATGACAAAGCTGATGGGTGGCTGATGTAGGCCATGCCCCCCAACACAAGGAAAAAAATATATATATTATAAGGTATAATTTTTTTTTTGTTTTTGCTTATTGGCCTTTATCCATATTAAACTATGCCTCATTTCTTGTTAGAGTTAACTTTTTTAATAAACGTGTCGTGTTCAAATAAACATAAACAAGTTGACCAACTTAATAAGAACTTGACACGTTACCCAAAAAAGACTAGATAGAGGCACAGAAATTGCTATGCCCAAGTGGCAGTGGGTGATGGAGGGAGTGAGCGAATAAGAAGGGCCGAGGTGGGGTGTCTGAGTCAGACTCGTGGGAATCGAGTGAGTGCGACTTGACTTTCCCAGCTCTACGAATCGTTCATTCAGACCGACACCTATTCTTTCTACATTTTTCTTCCGTCTTTAATTTAAGAAAAATAATAATAATTTGGAGGCATCTGATTTAATTAAAATAACAGAGAGTAGCACGCGTGTTCCAAAGATTATATATATATAAAAAAAAATAAAGAACAGATTCGTCAAACAGAATTAAAAAAGAAAGGAAAATATTAGGAATATTATTATATAATTTTTATTAACGAATTATTTTTGGGTCCCAGTCGGCATATACCATCATATAAACGATAAAAATAAAATAAAATAAAAAATAGTGTAACGTACAAATTTGTACGATAATGTTAATAGATTAAAAGATTTGATTTGACAAATCAAGGTGAGAGAGTAGATTTAATGTTAATATTTGTTCTGTTCTACTTTTAAATTGTTTCTTGTACTACAACAGAAGGATAGCGAGAGAGTTGTCCATTTTATGTTGTACTATTAACCTAAAAGTGCGTGTGTTTGTGTGTGTGAGAGATAAGAGCGTTTATTGTATAAAGGATAGAGTACAAGACAGAAAGAAAAAGGAAGATAAAGAAAGAATATTTAAGAGAGAGAGAGAGCAATAAGGTTAGTCGGGAATGGAAATTTGGACGGTATATCTAATCTACTCACTACTCGCATAATCTAAAATGATAGGGATATGCTATCAATGGTGGTGATTTAATGTTTTTTAAGAAAATTTTTAAACTTGTTGAGTATTAGGGGTGGACAAATTAACTTTACCACTTATTAACCGCCATCGAATCGTCACTGACGGACAACCGACTTCTAACGATTGGTAGGCAGAATAAAAATATTGTTTCAATATCGGTTCGGTTCGATAGGTAGTATAATTTTTTTTTTTTTTTTTTATCGGTTAACTGACCTTAGCGCTTTACTAATATAATAAAAGTAAAGGCTCTTCTCTGTTGAAACATGAAGTTCCAAAGAGGTGGGAAATTAACCGATTTTTTAAATGAATTTTAAATTTTATCTGGTAACTTTTTTTATTGTATTGGTCAAACTAATTTATAGCTGTTATTTTGGTCCATATTCCATGAATTTACTTTTTCTTTTTATTTATAAAACATATTTTTTTATTGATTTTACAGTTACAAGGAAATTGATAAATCTTAACTTAAAAATTTATAACTGACCTAACCGTCCACCTATTAACTGACTAACTAATTAACTGAAAAAATCAAAATTATTCCTTGTCAGCATGAAGTCGATTAATTAATCGACTTTTACGAATCAGTAGGCGAAAATGCCTCTATCGACACTAACCGAACCGATACCCACCCCTATTGAGTACGTAGTAGGGTGAGAGTTTGACTTTTGAAATTAAAACTTTCAATCTTATAATTAATATTAGCCATCTTAAGTCACTTTAATGTAGCTGGATTAGGTTATGGTTACGTCAGACTTGAGATAATGCAATTAATTCTTATCGTCTAGGCCTTTTTTGTACGGCTCCTATTGGGCAAGTACTATTATGATCATACTCACATAGAATAGCAATAGTTAGTATCTCCCACCTGCTTTTCTTTGCTTAGAAAAGAAAAAGGGATAGGGATATAGGCTTTTCAATAATTTTGCTGATTAAAGTATTATTGATTCGGACAAAAATTTTGCTTAGTCAAGCGGGCTCTATAAGAATAAAATTACTCAATATTCAAATCCGATTAGTTGTTCTATTTCTTTTCTTCTTTTTTTTTTTTTTTAACTATATTTCTTTATTGATATAACAATTAAATAAGTAATTTAACACTTATGAAGGTCGAATAGCCTACCTTCAATATACTCTACATTTGAAACCCTAAGCCCCCCTTTCAGAGCGCCGCAGCCGCAGGGGAGGAGGGATGGCTGTTGCTTGCATCCCTCCTCCCCTCTCCTCTCCGCTCCGGGTGCTAGTATTTTACTTGATGCCCCTAGTCCCGGTGCCCCTCTCTTCCCCCTCCCCATCTGTCCTTTTCCCCTCTGCTTTTTCTCCGTTTTTGCCTTTGGGTGTTTTCACTCAAACTCTTCCCCTCCCTGTTTGTTTGTGTGTGCCGCCGATCTCCTCCGCACCCGTTTCGCCGCTCACCGCTTGCTGTCGAGTCTTTTCACACGCCCTTCCCGCATCAAGCTTTTTGTGCCACTTTCCGTGGCGATTTCCGGCCAGCTCGCGATCGGCCTCCTTCCGGCTACAGTGACCCGCTTTATGTGTTTTTCGTTTTTATTTCCCTGTATTGTTGTTTTCTGTTCTGTATTTCCTTTCGAGTTCCCCTGTAGTTTGTTTTCTTTGCTGTAATTTCTTTTCCTGTATTTGTTTTGTTGCTCCCTTTATTTCCTTGTATGGTTTTTCTTTTTGCTTGTAATAAGGTTCTCTCCTCTTGCTTTGGTGCGCCTGGTTACTACCCGTTATTACTGGTCCAAACCCTTGGGTTGTAGATGTGAACTGTATCCTGACTTTCGGGTCGAGGAGGATGAGTATTGGCTGGGAGGTTTTGCTCTCAAGGCCGAGGAATAAGTGCTACCTATGCATTAGATGGTGTCTGTTTGATACAGATCTAATTTTTAAACCTGATAATTAGTCATAGGTTAGCAGATGCATTTGTTATGGTTGATTTGGTCTGTTGTTGATGACCGTATCTTTAGCTTCGGCTATGATTTACTTCAGAGTTTTTTGCTCTGTTTGTAAGAGCTTTATGCTCGCGACTTTTATCAATTAATGAGTATAGTATGTTCCCTTTAAAAAAAAATAAAAATAAAATAACAATTAAATGGGGCAAAATGTTCCCTCAGTATCTATGACACACACAATAGCCTTTCAGGCTATTACAAAACAATATCTGATTATCATTGTCCCCATCACTTTTAGATCTGTAGCAAATTTCGGTGAATCACATCTTTAGCCACTGCAATTCCTTAAATATATGACTTTTCAAGCAATCTAGCCAATGCAATGGATTTTCAAAGTGAACTCTCTATAATTTTAATATATCTAGTAATTCCTTAGTATAAGACTTTTCATGCAATCTTAAGTTTGGCCCAAATGGATAGCTCGATTGGTTGGAGGTCACTAGTTAATTACCCTTCTCCTTTTCCTCCCGTTGTGTAAATATGTCAAAAAAAAAAAAAAAAAAAAAGAGTTTGACTCTCTTAATAATATCTCATCATTTTCAAGAAGTTATGTCAATAATTATTTGATTTAGAACAAATTTTTTCTCTAAATTGGATTTGAAATTTTTTTATCTAATTCACTCAATTAAATTAAAGAAATGATAAAAATCATTATTCATCTCATCTTTCACCCATCTCTATATAGTGAATAAGTGAATTTGCCATTGAATTTGTGTGAAACCCACGTGAGTTCACAAATCCAATGATGAATTTGTTAGATTTATAAAAAAAATTATTAAAATAATGATGTGTAACATGCCTCATTAAATTAACAAATGTATTTAAAACTTGTTTTTCTCACATGTATTTTTTTTTTAATGTATGAGAAAATGAAAATACATGTGATGATCATATGTTCTAAGAAGTCTGCTTATATCCTAAAGTCAATCAAATACTCAAAAAGGCTTGTTCGCTAATGTTTTTTAAAATCTACTTTTAACTTTTTATTTGTGATGCGATATAAATGAGAAATAGTTTTTAAGTATTTTATGTGTTGAGTTACTTGTTATTATTATTTTTTTTTTTTGCCAAAAAAAAATCTAAAAAGTATTAATAAACGAGTCATAAACATCGGTTAGGAAAGAAAAAACCACCAGCTATCAAAAAAAAAATAAAAAAATAGACCAAGTGATTGAAGTGAGTGTAGCACGCTTGATCCGCATGCATAAAATATACTTGTAAGTTGTAATCCTTGAAGTTCTTCAAAGATGATTTCGATTTGGCCTCTATTAATTTTAATTAAAAAAAAAAACAGTTTAGTTTTTAAATAGTTCTTATATGGTGCTTTTGTCAAACTAGAATTAAAAAAAAAAAAATCATAACAAAAATTAATAATTTTGCTACTTCTTGCTGATGTATTCCCACTTGATATAAACATGCCATATGATCAAGGATAGAGAGAGAGAGGGAAAAAATAAAAATAAAAAACATATAAGAGGTGTTTTTATTATATGCTCCATTTATTAATATTTTTGTTTTCTCTTTTTAAAACAAAACATTAACAAACAACTATTAAAAACACAAACAACTTTTACTTTATGTCATATTATAATACTATTTTCAAAGAAAAAAAAATTAAAAAAAACATAAACTTCTTATGTTTTGATTTCTCCTATTGATACATTTAATTAAATGTCATAGCGTGCAACACCTTTGTTTCCTTTTTGTTTTTTTTTTTTACATTTTTCTAAAGCGGGTATATACTTTGCTTTTCTTTTGTGAAAAACACGTCTACTTGAGGTTCAAGGTTAGAATGTTAATGAGAGTTATTCTTTTTTTTTTTTTTGGTGAAAAGGAGAGTTGTTGTATTAAATGGCTATAGTGACTAGCATAAATAAAAAGAAAGTGGGGAAACTTCACAAATTCTTTCTGAACTTTTACGCGTTTTGAAATTATTCCTGAAGTTTAAAAACTCTCGATTTAGGGCATCAAAATTCAATTTTTTGCAAGTTCCCCTCCATTAAGATTTTTCGTTAAATATTTTCAAATTTTCTAAAATACCCCTACTTTTTTAATTAAAAAAAATTGCAAATATTCTGGTGTAGGTATTTTTGCAAATTGTGTTAAATTCTTTATTTTAAATAGGGGTAGTTTGAGAATTTTGAAAATATTTAACGTAAAATCTTAACGGATGGAGAATATTACAAAAAATTGAAAGTTTAATACCAAAAATTGAGATTTTTGAACTTCAAGAAGCTATTGAACCGATACCCACCCCTATTGAGTACGTAGTAGGGTGAGAGTTTGACTTTTGAAATTAAAATTTTCAATCTTATAATTAATATTAGCCATCTTAAGTCACTTTAATGTAGCTGGATTAGGTTATGGTTAAGTCAGACTTGAGATAATGCAATTAATTCTTATCGTCTAGGCCCCTTTTGTACTGCTTCTAATGGGCAAGTGCTATTATGATCATACTCGCATAGAATAACAATAGTTAGTATCTCCCACCTGCTTTTCTTTGCTTAGAAAAGAAAAAGGGATTGGGATATAGGCTTTTCAATAATTTTGCTGATTAAAGTATTATTGATTCGGACAAAAATTTTGCTTAGTCAAGCAGACTCTATAAGAATAAATTACTCAATATTCAAATCCGATTAGTTGTTCTATTTCTTTTTTTTTTTAAAAAAAAAAAAAAAAAAAAAAAAAAACTATATCTCTTTATTGATATAACAATTAAATGGGGTAAAATATTCTCTCAGTATCTATGACACACACAATAGCCTTTCAGGCTATTACAAAACAATATCTGAATATCATTGTACCCATCACTTTTAGATTTGTAGCAAATTTCGGTGAATCACGTCTTTAGCCACTGCAATTCCGTAAATATATGACTTTCAAGCAATCTAGCCAATGCAATGGATTTTCAAAGTGAACTCTCTATAATTTTAATATATCTAGTAATTCCTTAGTATATGACTTTTCATGCAATCTTAAGTTTGACCCAAATGGATACCTCAATTGGTTGGAGACCACCCATTATAAAACGGAGGTCACTAATTAATTACCCTTCTCCTTTTCCTCCCATTGTGTAGATATGTCCCAAAAAAAAAAAAAAAAAAAAGGTTTGAACCTCTTAATAATATCTCATCATTTTCAAGAAGTTATGTCGATAATTATTTGATTTAGAACAAATTTTTTCTCTAAATTGGATTTGAATTTTTTTTTTTTTTTTTATCTAATTCACTCAATTAAATTAAAGAAATGATAAAAATCATTATTCGTCCCATCTTTCACCCATCTCTATATAGTGAATGAGTGAATCCGCCATTGAATTTATGTGAAACCCACATGAGTCCATAAATCCAATGGTAAATTTATTAAATTTGTAAAAAGAAATTATTAAAATAATGATGTGTAACATGTCTCATTAAATTAACAAATGTATTTAAAACATGTTTTTCTCACAATTTTTTTTTTTTAATGTATGAGAAAATGAAAATACATGCAATGATCATATGTTCTAAGAAGTCTGCTTATATCCTAAAGTCAATCAAATACTCAAAAAGGCTTGTTCGCTAATGTTTTTTAAAATCTACTTTTTTACTTTTTATTTGTGACGCGATATAAATGTGAAATAGTTTTTAAGTATTTTATGTGTTGAGTTACTTGTTATTATTATTTTTATTTTGAAAAAAAAAATCTAAAAAATATTAATAAACGAGTCATAAACATTGGTTAGGAAAGAAAAAACCACCAGCTATCAAAAAAAATAAAAATAAAAAATAGACCGAGTGATTGAAGTGAGTGTAGCACGCTTGATCCGCATGCATAAAATATACTTGTATGTTGTAATCCTTGAAGTTCTTCAAAGATGATTTTGATTTGGCCTCTATTAATTTTAATTAAAAAAAAAAAAAACAGTTTAGTTTTTTAAATAGTTCTTATAAGGTGCTTTTGTCAAACTAGTGTTAAAAAAATTCATAACAAAAATGTTTAATTTTGCTACTTCTTGCTGATGTTTTCCCACTTGATATAACATGCCATATGATCAAGGATAGAGAGAGAGGAAAAAAAAAAAAAACATATAAGAGGTGTTTTTATTATATGATCCATTTATTAATATTTTTGTTTTTTTGTCTTTTGTTTTCTCTTTTTAAAACAAAACATTAACAAACAACTATTAAAAACACAAACAACTTTTACTTTATGTCATATTATGACACTATTTTCAAACAAATAAAAAAACATAAACTTCTTATGTTTTGATTTCTCCTATTGATATATTTAATTAAATGTCATAGCGTGCAACACCTTTGTTTCCTTTTTGTTTTTTTTTTACATTTTTCTAAAGCGGGTATATACTTTGCTTTTCTTTTGTGAAAAACACGTCTACTTGAAGTTCAAGGTTAGAATGTTAATGAGTTATTCACTTTTTTTTTTTTTTTTTTTTTTTTTTGAAAAGGAGAGTTGTTGTATTAAATGGCTATAGTGACTAGCATAAATAAAAAGAAATTGGGGAAACTCCACAAACTCTTTTTGAACTTTTACGCGTTTTGAAATTACTCCTGAAGTTCAAAAACTCTCGATTTAGGGTATCAAAATTCAATTTTTAGCAAGTTCCCCTCCATTAAGATTTTTCGTTAAATATTTTCAAATTTTCTAAAATACCCCTACTTTTTTAATTAAAAAAATTGCAAATATTCTGGTGTAGGTATTTTTGCAAATTGTGTTAAATTCTTTATTTTAAATAGGGGTAGTTTGAGAATTTTGAAAATATTTAACGTAAAATCTTAACGGATGGAGAATATTGCAAAAAATTGAAAGTTTAATACCTTAAATTGAGATTTTTGAACTTCAAGAAGCTAATTTTAAAACAAGTGAAAATCTAGATAAAATTTTCTAAAGTTTCCCAAAAAAAAAAAAAAAAATTCATTACCAACTTCAAGAGGTTAATCTAGTTTGGGTTTATATCCATAATCCATTCCAATCACTATATTTAATATTCACTTTACATTTATTTATTGAGTTGTCATGTGAGATTCGTATTAAAATAAATCCCACAAATAAAAAATTGTTTAGTAGGTAAACTTTCTAGTGATCGAGTGAATCTTATTTTTCATTGCATTTTTTTTTTTTTTTTTTTTTTTTTTTTGAGTTTAACACCCATAACCACAACCCTTCACTAATATCCAATCATTTTCAAAAGATTTATGTTGATTTATTGGACGTATGTATATGGGGATAGAAAAACAAAACTCGCGAGTGTGTGTGGGGCCAACATTCACTATTCAGCCGTAGATTAAATTTTGCGGATTTTTTGTATCGTGTACAGATGACTTTTCGTTCGACCGGACAGTAGCCGTACACGTAGTCAACTACAGAAAAAAAGGACAAAAAGCCAGCTGTCGAAAGTTAATGGGCCTGAAGGGAGCTAGGCCCACCAAAAACCTCGTTGTCAGTTTGTTTGTTTCTAACCTTGTCGTTCCTTGTTTTTGTGAATAAAATCCAAAGAGAGAAAGGGTATTCAACTGTACCACATCGAAAGGAGACTTCCAACTCCAAGAACGGCTATTATTTATTTGTTTTAATACCGAAATTGTCCTTTTTCGAAAGGGAGAATATCTGGCGTGTCCTCCGCAGAAATCGTTGAAAAACAAACCTGCGCCTGCCACTGAGTTTGGATCAAACAGCATATGGTTTGATTCGTTGCCGTTGCGAGCATGCGTTTTTTTTTCGGGTATGGTCCTTGCGCTTCACAATTTGCTCATGGATTTCCTTCCGTACGCATTCTGAATACCTTTTTCAATATATATGCCATTTGACCAACTTGCTTTGGCCTGGTCGATGCACCTATAAGTTGACAAAATGCCATGTCAAGGGGGGATCAAATTCAATTGGAGATGGTGGCTGACATTAAAATGGAGTAGAAGGATTTCTTTATATTTTAAAATAAGGGTTAATTTTTATTTTTTTTTAGTACTTAGGTTTTTCATGTTTTTTGTTTTTGACGTATCATAAATGATTTTTGACTTATGGATAAATATCAATTTAGTATATCCATCATCATTTCCTTAACCAAATTAACGAACTGTCATGTGAATTATTTCGATCGCCTCTGAACTTGTTTGGGGATGACCGAACCACTCCTAAAACTCTTGGGAGGTGGTTCAACCACCTTCAATGGCCAAAATGGAGTGGCTGAAATCACCCAAAATGCCTTGGGGAGTTGGGGGTGGCTTGGTCATAGGGGTGGTTAAGTCAAGTTCAATCTATGATACGAACTTAAACTTATGTGAAAAAAACAAAAACAAAAACAAACGTGAATACCTAGATACTAAAAAAAGTAATTAACCCTTAAAATAATTGAATAGCAAAAACGTAAAAACCTCATTTACTCACAAAAAAAAAAAGAGACTAATGTTATCAACTCAATTTATTAAATTGATATATATATATATATATATATATATATTTAGAATATGTGATTTTTATATACATTTTTAATATGATTAATAACGTATGTGCCTTTTACATGCATTTTTAACAAATTGCAAATTATGTGTTATAAGAACATATGTCAATTTAATAAATTAGATTAAAAAAACTTATTTTAACCTAATTTGAAAGAACACTTTATCTTAATTTATTTGTCTTAATCAAAATATTTGATTGAAATCTAAAAAAAAACACACTTTGATAAATGGGCTTTTCTTGAATGATTCAATTCAACTCACTATTCATTTTACGTTGAATATAATAAAGAGACGGCTTTGTCATATTGACTTATGATTTTAGCACGTTGCAAATTACCGGTTGTCGTTGCAGTGGCAATTGGCATGGTATTATATTTATAATTTTATATGGAATCCGAGTAGACAAACAGATATTATAGTATCAACTAGTCATTTAATTCAATAACGTTATAGTTGGTAGGTGTATTTGGTTGAAAAAGTACATCATTCAACATCGTTAATTGGAAGGGATTTTATGAAATTCTGACACAAATAAACAAGATAAGGATATAAATTTTGGTCACAAACTCTTCCTTTAAAATTGGTTTGTAAATGGTGGGTCTCTAAGAGCTAACCTAAGCGGGACAAAATGATCCTTAACATGTTTCTACACTTGGTAACTAACGTTCATGGTGGCCTATTTTATCGACACTAACTCAATTGTAGTAATTTATCTTTTGTTGGCTTCACTCATTTATCAATATTCAATGGCTTAATATTATGTTCATACATAGTATTAAGACGTTATAATCAAGCTTGTAAGTCGTCTCCTTTGGGTTTGATCCTAAACTTGATGTGGTGGTGTTTAGCTCTAATACCAAATGATAAAAACTTTAAGTAAAATTCACCATTGAAAATCGACTTATAAGAGAATGGTATCCTAGAACTTTGATATACATGGTTAAAATTAGATTTAACACAATGATTGTACTAGAGCTTAGTCGAACGAAAAGGTAAGGATGAGATCCGGTTGTAATAGAACCTTCAATGCTTAAATCAATAAGTGGTTGTTATAAGAAAATTGTAGTTATATAACAATCTTCAACTGTAATTTTGATTTTTAAACTCCATAATATGTTGTAACATATCTCTCAAACTCAAGGTAAAAAGTTGTGAAAACTTGAGTTTAATCTTTGGTCAATGACGGAGGCCTAAGATGGTGGCCAAAAATTCATTGGAGTTGGTGGCGGCCAACTAATAAACCTCACTAGAGCGGGCTGCCCGAGTAGCCTTTATATAAAAATGGGCCTTAATTAAGCCTTGGACCCAATGCTTATTTATTGTATTAATTATCAGCGTATATATACATACAATGACGGAACTAGGGGGACGGGCATAGGCAAGGCCCCCCCAAAAACAAGGAAAAAAAAAAATCTAATTAAAAAAAAAAAGTAAAATAGGGCCAAATTTGGCCCAATTTTTAATTTTTTTGGCTATATCCAATAGAAAATTTGGTCTTATTCTTAAATTTTTTGGGCCATACCCATTAATTATTTTTTTTTTTTGCCCTTACTTTCAAATGTCCACCTTTTTGGCCCTTACGGAGTTCCTTAGTTTCGTCCATTTATATTTCCGTCCCTGGATACATAAATCTTTGACAATGCGCCATGTATTACTCTGCCGCTGACCAATAATTTAATATAATAGTGAATGATGATAGCTTATTATCATACGTGCTTGTATCATTTCGGGGGAGATAAGATGTTGAAATCAATTATCAATAAATAAAATAGGTGGTCCATTGTAGTTGGGGTAGATCCTAAAACTCACATTATATTAACATTTAATTATTACACGATACTTTATAACTTAAATGACGTGTCACTTTTTAGTCCATTCTAGCTTTTGTTTGAAGAAGAATGAAGCATGAATCAAGAGCACATTACTATTTTGTCATGGATGTATCTCATATGCCATCTAAAAAAAATCAAAGTATGACAAATGGTATTAGAACTTGTTAACACAGCTATCAGTCCAGGTAGCGACTCGAATTCAAAGCCTTGCTAAGAGTAGAAGAAGAAATAATATCAAGATTAGAGAGTAAAGAGAGATTTGACAATGTGTTTGACTAGGTGGTAGGTAGGCTGTTCCTTTTATAGAGTGTCTGGGTGTGTGAGGATTTACTCTGTAACTACCTCTCCCCGAGGTTATGTTGTGGTTTTGACTGTATTTAAACTTTGTTTGACATAATTGGGTTTATTGGATAGATTCTACTTTCTTTAATGTTGGACACATGTAGTTTGTTTGAACTGAATGATCTTGGTTGATCTGCTGAATCCGTGGTGCATTAGTGACCCTTTGCTTCGTGGGCCTCTGGCCCCAAGGTGGGGCATTTAGGCCTTTTGGCGCCTATACAGGTGTTGGGCTTTCTTCGGGCCTGTGAGGCGAAGCCCATTATCACACCAGTAGCCCGCTATTTCCTTGGGTCACTACTGTGACACAATAGAAATTAATTTATGAAGATGGGCTTTTCATGAGGCCAAGCCCATTATCACACCAGAACTAATGAAGAGAATTAAATTTTAATTGGATTATGAAAGTGTTGTGTGGGCATATGTTAAATCTCATATTTGCCGTGTATTAAGTGAATTAGAGTTACATACAGACCTTTATTGCGATTAATCCTTTTGAATTACATCCCTACAAAGTAGGCTGAATTCTTTGCAATTGCTGATTGGGTTGACTATTGAACAACTCTTTTAACACAGATTCACCCCTATAGATGGCCATTTGATGTGGTGAATCATCATGTTAAAATAACATGTTGCAATATTTAGATCGTTGGATTGTAAAGCATCATAATTAGGCTATCATAATTCAAGTCTTGGTTCATGAATTAGTAGGTGACCATGCAAGTTGTCAAGCATAACTGGCTCAACACGAGTTGTATAATTGGTGACAAGTGAGTCATATTCTAGATTCAGCCCTACAAGGATGCCGGATGTCAAGTCGTATTCTTTGACAAGTTCACCAATGGCAGCCAAGTTTTGTGCCAAAGTTTATGCATTTTCAAAGTAATCAAAAATAGACATCGCCAATTTCTTCAATGATGCAAGTTGAAAGCAGGACTGTATTATACGTGCCTTGGATTGAGAGGTAAACATTTTCTCCAAGGCGACCCAAGTTGAAAGCGGGACTGCATCATACGTGCCTTGGATTGAGAAGTAAACATTTTCTCCAAGGTGACCCAAGTTGAAAGCGGGACTGCATCATACGTGCCTTGGATTGAGAGGTAAACATTTTCTCCAAGGCGACCCAAACCTCACGCGAGGTTTTCATGTTAATAACATTTGCCAAAATGTTCGTAGAAAGAGAAACAATCAAGGCTCTTAAGATAAGCTTATCTTGTTGATACCTGAGAGATATTGGTAGTTTCACTAAATAAGCACTAAGTGGCGTTTGCCTTGAAGCTCTGATACCATATAATGAAATATGGATATTGATTGTAAAGCCTTAATTAGGTCTTTATCTTCTCATATATATATAAGTAGACTTACAAGGGAAGTTTGAAATATACAAAATAAATAAGATCTTATCCTAACAACTAGTTTGAAATATACAAACAAATAAGATCTTATCCTAACAACTATGATAATACTGTTACAAGCAAATCAAATAATACAATCAAAACAACCTAAGATACAATCTAAACAAATTGAGATAAGAATATCTCATGTAATATCTGTAATTAGATTATGACATTTCAATAAGGCCCACCAGAAGATATGACTTGAGAACCTTAAGAGATTGCCAACGCACATTTTTCCTTGACTTCCTTAATTCTCAACCTTGAGGATAAGGTTATTTTAGCGTGGGGGAGTGTTAATATTTCCAAATATTTTCTAATTTTTCTTTTATTTTGTCAACTATGCATTTACATTATGTTGATCTTGTTCTCACATTTAGGATTTTCATTTTAAGGTTTTGTCAACTATCAAAGCCTTTTATTGCTCATATTGCTAAAATATTTTTGGGCCTGGTATAGTAACCCAACAGATGTCTACAAGGCCTTGAATATCTCAATTGGTTGAAAATTATGCGTTATGAAATGAGAAGTCACTAGTTCGAATCTCTTTCTTCCCTTTCAGTTCTCTTGTGCGGATATGTAGAAATGCAACTGTGGCTTAAGCCAAAAAACCGATTCCATCACGGTTGTTAACTGAATCTGATCAAAATGTTACTCTAATTAAAATCCATCCTAACCTTTGTTCTACTTGCCAATAAAAAAAAAATCTATGCTAACCAAGCCATCATTTGGTGCACTTTTTATGATTTATTTTGAAAGCACTCCCACTTATTCTCACCCATAAGTAGTTTAAAACTACCATTAAATTTGTAATGAATTTTAATATAGTTTAACAGCTACCTATATATGTGAAAAAATTTATGGGCCTAACTCATCTCATAAAAGCTTATTCAATAAAAGAGAGTTGCCTATTCCTTATAAACATGCTCAAAATCTTGTTCACAAGTAATGTGAGATTATTTCTCAACACCCTCCCTCAGGTGCACGTGCAGGCCATAATTTTTCCTGGTCCTTGTTATGGGGCAAGTAGTGTGAGCTCCATTCATCTTGTGGTAAGCTCTAGGCCTAACTCATCTCATAAAACCGGTTCAACCAAAGAGAATTGTCAATTTTTTATAAACATGCTCAAGATCTTGTTCACAAGTAATGTAAGATTATTCCTCAATAATATGTAAATAAACCCGTGTGAGAAAATGAGTGTACCATTCCGCATATTTTGGATGAAAGTGAATTTGAAATTTTCATTTTTTAACGGAAATGACTTGGATAAAGAAAGACAAGTATAAATCACTAAACGGTTAAAGTCCTAATTTATTATTTAAAATTCATAATACAAATGTTCCAATATGGGTTTGTTATTCCCAGCATTTGCAAGGATAGGCCTAGAGGCCCGACCCTAAACCCTTACGACCAAAAATCACCTGCAATTTCTACGAATGACAAAGCCATATCATTATCTTTCTAAATTAGTGGTCATTCTATGTTAAAAAATAAGTGGTCTTGACATAGCACGCCTTTGCTCCGAAACTTTCCACCTCCGTGAAGGTTTTCCTCCACCTATTGGGGAGGGAGAGACCATGTTCTCCCTCCTCCCCTCTTTCTAGTGCAGCCACTTCTCCTCCCACCTCTTTCAGCTTCAACCTTCTTCCTCCGGTGGTTGCTACCGTTCGCACGAGAGTTCACAAGTTCACATTATGTAACCGCCTTGACAGAACTCGATTGACCAATTTTTCTATAAGTGTATGTAATTTCATATTGTTCTAATTCATTTTGAATCTGATGATGAAAAGCTCACCCCTCTTCAAATTTTAGTATTGCCCACTCTCTCCCTTTTGAATTAGGAGTGAAAAGGATCCTCAGAATCCTATTTCTTTTTCAATTAAAAAAAAAAGGTCGAATCTTTGCCACATCATAGATTTATGTGAATAAGAAAATTTAAAAACAAAAATTCTTCGATCCCATTCTCTGTGACAACAATAACCTCCACGGCCACAATCGACAGAGGGGTCAACTACTCTCTCACACAACACCACCATGGGCAAAATCTCAAGAGAGCCTTTAACTAATTATCATTCAAACAGAAATAAACAAAAACTCTTACAAACAGAGGACATGGGAAAATGTGCAACAAAATAATCGGATGTGATCAACCAAAGGAAAAAAAAAAAGAAAACCAATTCACGAATTAGATGAAAAAAAATAAACCATGGATCAAAATATAATATTGCAGACAAAAAGTGCATAACATAGCAATAGAGAGAGTAGATTCACCAACTAAAAGCCTAAAATATTTAATTTTAGTTCAAAAAACAGAAACTCTTTCACCTTGGGCAGAAATCAAGATAACGAAGTGGGAGGAAAGAAAAAACAATAAGTGATATCTTATTCCCCCCATTTCCTCCCACCTAATCTCATCCATGTCTCAAAACTGTAAGCAAACTAGATCAACACAACGAAAGTAAAACAAATTCTGAATACCAGAAAAGCAAATTATTGGGACACTCCAAGCCACTTGGTGAAGTTTTCGAACTCGGTGTAATCACTATCAGAAATCATAGTCTGGTACCAAGCTTTCCCTGCAGCCTTGATTGCAGCAGCCTCCTCCTGACAGATGAAAAATAAACAAGGGAACAGAAAAATGCCCATTAATAACTGCTGAAAATTCAAACAGAACACGCTGGCCAAGCATTTTCAATTAAACATTTATCATTCATCAACAAGAAAGCTGTAACTAGAACTGTGGCATTCATATAACCAAACATGCCTAGTAGACAAGGAGGCATAGTAAACAAGCACAAACATGTACCACAAAGTTTAGGCTCAATAAGATAAAAAATAAAATTATAAATTTAGAATATGTTGGTATACAAATAAAGGCATGAAATTGAGGAAGATGTCAGATTGTATAAACAATTCTAAAACTTCAAGAAATACAAAATTAGAAGAGATCAAATTTGCAAAATTACTATAGCTAATTCAACATGAATTTGATAGCCAACTAAAAAGAATGGAAAAGGAAACAACAAGGAAAGATGGTATGTTCCAAAACCCCAAATCCCTAAACAAAGAAAAAAATAACATTAGGGGAGACCATGAATTTCATGTTTGAAATGAAAATTGATATACAAACAAGTATTACACCAAAAGGAAACATCAAAAGTTTTGAAGAAACACTAATGCCAATTCACACGTACTCCATCAAGCCTTGAATGGACTTGATAAGAGTAATACTTGGGCCAAGTATTACCAAGTATTACCAGACCATTGTTTAGAAACTTCAAAAGAATTCAATCCCATTTACTTTGGACAAGGATCAATAGACAATAGACACCTAATTCATAAAAAAAATTACACATGCAATTGACATTCTTCATTTCTACTATTTTCGATACCTAATTCATAAAAAAAAATCACCACCTATAAACGATCAGACATACATAATCAGTTATTATACATAATCATGGTAGATAGAAACTATTAATCATTGGAATTATTAAGTAAGCAAATTTCTCCAGTACTTGCAAATGTGAAAGACTTCTGCTGAAGAAATTGTGATTCTCTAGAGAGTTTTCATTCAAGATTCTAAGATTTAGAGATAAAGATAATTAGTTTTATAAATCCAAAAAAGGTTTAATTTTTCCTAAAAAAATCATACTCAACTACATCTTCAATAACATAGACTTTGAAAAAGAACAACAATATTCCCTCCATACACACAATATCATCCAAAATTATATAAACAACAACGGCAATACAAAATTCCTGTTCATTTCACACAATTAATAGCAAGATAACCTTCACAATAACTAAAAGCAGAAGCGACATACCTTAGTGATTGGCTTCCTCTTCTTGTCAAGCTTTTCCTTTTTGGCCTTGACGCGCTCGGCCTCGGCCAAAACAGCCATTCTCCTGGCAGTCTTGGCGTACGGGTTCAGCTTCAGCAGGGTGTTGAGGTTCTTGAGCGGGTTCTTCTTCATAGGCGCCCGCTTCACATCCCTCTTAATCGGCCTCACGACCGACTGAACCTCATCCGAGTTGATAATCCTCGACAGGTCAGCGTTCACCATCTTCGACCTTGGCAGGACATAACCTTTCTTCTTCAACGAGGGCTTCTCGAACGATCCATAGATCGAGTCCAGCTTCTCGAAGGCCGACTTGGTCCAGATCACGAACCGTCCAAGGTGACCACCAGGAGCTAGCTTCAGAAGGTTCAGCCTCTCCACGTTCACAATATCAATACCAGGAATGTTCCGGAAGGCCTTCACGAGTTTAGCGCCCTCGGTTCCATACACAATCAGAGGACCCTTGCGGTTGATGTAGCGGCGATTACGCATCTTACCTTTACCCGGGCGGATCGCGTGGCTGTCCTTCGCCTTCTCGGCGTCGGGAAAAGCTCCGATCTGTTTGAGAACCTTGAGAGCCGCTGAAGTTTTCTCGACACTCTCGACGGAGTCGCTCACCACGAGGGGCAGTTCGGGGACAGACTCGATGCGGTGACCGCGGGCTTGAACGAGAGAGGGGACGGCGGAAGCGGCGATGGCCGAAACGATGGCGTAGCGCTTAAGGTTCACATTGACCTTACGGTGCCACCTTCGCCAGATCTTGGTTGGGGCAAACATGCGACCTCCACGGCACATGTTTCCGAAAGCACCCTGGCCGGCGCGGTGGGTTCCGCCTCCGGGAACACGGGGGATACGGGACACGGCACGCCCTGTTCCCCATGACTCGGCAGATGTCTGGTGGCCCGCCTTCTTCGACACGGCGTATGGTTGCCGCTTGTTCTTTGATATGTTAGCGTGGGTGAAGTTAACGATATCGGGTCGGATGGAGGCCCTCATCACATCGGGTAGATGAACGGTTGGGGAAGAGTCGGTCGCCATGTCACCCTCGAGCAACTGGACGGTAACGAGAGGACGGGCGGCGGCGGCCATTGGTGCGGAGTGTGTGAGTGTGAAAGTGAAAATGAAAATGGGGGAGAGGGGCTCAAGGGTTTAGGGGAGAGAAAGGAAACGAAGTTTGAGCGGCTTTTATAGTGTGGAAAGCTAGGGTTTGCTGAAGTGACTGACTGTTTGGGTGCGGGTTGGGCTAATCCTGAACCTGGTTTTTTATTCTTGTTTGGGTTTAGGTTATCCAAAACGTACTGAGAAAAAAAAAAAAATATATATATATATATATATATATATATATATATAATGTACTATTTCCATCTCTTTCATATACTCTATTTGGATTTCAATTATTTTTGACGATTATTTTATGTTGCATTTCTAACAGAAAATATTTTCGACTGAAAAATCTTTTGTAAAATATTTTTGAGGTGTAACATTTTTTTCGCCTTAAAACTTTTTATTTTCCGTGTATTTAGCAAATAATTTTCGATGACTATTTTTTTTTTTTTTGGGTCTACACCAAACAATGGTGGCCTTAAACGCACCTTATTTTAAACAAATTGTACAAAGTGATGATTGTTTTTTCAAGGTTGCTTGGTTTAATTGAAGTTGAAATATATAATAAACGACTCGGTTAAACCTCACTACTTTTGCTTGCGGCCTCATCGAATCAAACCGAAAATAGTTTATTTGAATAGGAAAACATGCAGTTAGGTATATTTAAAAAGTATTTTTGCATTTTCATTTTTTAAGAGACAAAAATACCCTTTGAATGTAACTAACTGGATATTCAATAAACTTGAGAGGATCCTAATTAGAATCAAACGGTATACATGTTTCAATTCCTTAGGCCATGCCTTGAGATGATCAGGATAGTTGTATGGGCCTTGCATTATTGAAATGATTAAAGAGAAAATGCAAAAATTAAACTTCAAATTTGAAGGATAAATACCAATTCGTCCTTTAGGATTTGGGTTATAGATATGCCCAACTCCAGGCCCAAACCGACTATCCCATTGAAAAAGAGGGTAGAAAAGAGAATTTGAGGAAGAAATCCTCCAACTACTTCCCCCACCCTTTCACCCTTTCAGCCCTGCATATCCCAACCTTTCCCTATCCGCCCAATTAGGGTAGACTTAAAAAATTCATCCGCCCACCCGAATAATGGATCCGACATTACCCTAATGGGTGGGCGGATACGAGCGGTGGAGCCAGTCTGCTCACCCCTAAATTCTAATTAACATCCCAATGTTTTCTTCAATTCTAGCATCTTTAATCAGTATCCTGCGAGAAGTCATTTGGCCTCAAGAACTTTAGTGACAACTATACCAAACTGCTAGACAAAGTAAATTTGCATAGAGAGCATAAAATCAGTCTATATGATCTTGCTAGTGTATGGATTTCCAACCAAGCAAACATAATTAGCAGATCCTTTGGATAAACAGTGTAACAACTACATAACACCCCTAGTCACACAACAAAATTCAATGGCAGCAATTTTATGCCCCCTAGGAAGTGAAAAATGGAGAAGTTCACTCACTCAGCTTCACAACTTCATCACATCACCAGCATGTTTACCTTCATAACACTTAATTTGAAGATACAGAAACCTTCTGGATCATCCGCATTACCTGAAAGAGTAACAATTATAGACAAGTGGCAGATAAAGCAGCACTGTTTGTCCCAGTTTGCCAACTCACCAAAATGAACCTAGAACCTTACAAATCCTAAATGAACTCCATATGTTTATGTCTACTTATCTTTCAAAAAAACAAGTAGCAACTCCTACAGCTTAATCTCTAGCATCTACATGTGTCATATATGAAACATTTAAGGATGTTTTTAGAAGGCACCGATCTAGCCACATGAAGTTAGTGATACAGATCTCTTGATCCTGCATAAACATCCTCTTGCAGGTCCTCAATGCACCCATGGCTCTGCCAATTAAAATCACGCCACAACAGATTGGAAACCAATTTTTAAGCTCTGAAATGAGTGTTTGCTCAATAGAAACTTAATCTTTGAAAAAGCTAAAAAGACTGAATTCATTTTGTCTGAACTTCAATTTCTAAATCGCATCAATCTTGAAGTTATAGGAGTGCAATCAGCAATGGTCAAGGATAGTAATACAGCCGTTAAACAATTGTTCTTCAATTTGTTCCTCATATAGATAACCATGCAAAAATTTTGAAGCATCTCACCATATACACCATCCTATTCATTCATTTCTCATGAATACAGAGCAAGGGGGGAAGAACAATTGTTTAACCATCAATTTTCACTACTTGTTATTCCACTGGACAAATGTCATCAATATATCCCATCTTCATTCCACTTGCCTCAAAAGTTTAGTTCTAGAGCATCTAGGTAAAGTTCTAACTAATGAGATCTTAGACAGCATAAAAGACATCACAACTCTCTTGCATCTCTCTAATGAATTCATTTATAGCCAATCAAAAGAACAAGGGTAAAATACAGCCCACTCAAATCAGCCCATTGCAAAGGAAAATACTCTTGCCTATCGTCAAAATAATTGGAATCCAGCCAACATGCGCAATATCCTTGCAAACACTTTTATTATTTTCTCTTTTATCCCAAACAACCTCATTTACTTTTGATAAAGAAAACTATCATATGTTTGCCATACTGCATATCTTTCTTACTATCTCAAGATTTTATTAAGCAATAAATGTTAAGGGCCTAACCATTGATCCGAAAGACTTAATACTGCTGGATACTGATTTGGTTAAACCTTTAGCCCTTAGGATCGTAACATTTCACACACTTCCGAATATGACGTCTACAGCAGCCCACTCTATCGGCACTGATTCTATGGTAGCCATTTCTCTTTTAGTAGCTCTAATCACTTATTAATATTCAATTACTTAACACTATACTCATACATAATACTAAGACATTTTAATCTAGCCTACAGATCGCCTCCTTTGTGATTTGAACCTGTGACGTGGTACTTACTTTGATACCAATTGTTAAGGACCTAATCATTGAACTAAAAGCCCTAGAATTGTTGGATATTGATTTAGTTAAACCCTTAACCCTTAAGATCGTAACATTCCACACATTTCTGAATCCGACGTCTATAGCAGCCTACTCAATCAGCACTGATCTAATGGTAGCTCTTTTTCTTTTGGCAACTCCATTCACCTGTCAGTATTTAATGACTTAAACACTATACTCATACATAATATTTAAGACATTTTAATCTAAACTATAAATCGCCTCCTCCGTGATTTGAGCCGTGACGTGGTGCCTACACTAAGGGCCTAACCATTGATCCAAAGCCCTAGGACTATTGAATACTGATTTGGTTTAACCCTTAACTCATGGGATCGTAACAATAACACACTAAATCCAAATCTAATCTTTAAACACTATCATGTTGTACTTGTTTTAATTTGTGCAACTCTCACAAAGTTTATAGTTTGAGTTACACTCCAATGCCAGAGTGATCTCTAAAACTTTGAGTTTCTCATTGAAGCTCACATGTAAACTCAATGCTGTAATTGGTGAAGAGTTACCGCTTATTTGCATATTCATGAGAGCTCGCCATTGATGTAGTCCTTTAGCATGTTTCTCACATTCAAAGGATTGCCAATACTGATAAGAGCTTCTTCAAACCGTATAAGTTGCTTCTTCCTCAGCTTAAACACCAAGTAGATATAAGATTCATGATCAATTGCAGCCAGCATTATGGTTAAGGAAGTGAAAATATTATCTTAGAATATAGAAGGTGAAATAACTCTTCAAAATAAGTGACAGAAACTTCAGCCCACAAACAGCATTACAATTCATGAAAATCTAAATCAAACAAAATCTACATTTTCTAACGAATGACAGGCAAAGCCTATAATTTGTGTTCTCAAACCGAGCTAAAATGGGAGGAATTCAAATAGACAATAAAATTGGACAACGAGAGAGGACACACATGTACATTAAAATCAAAAGGAACAGCATGAGTAACTCACAACATTACACTTCTGTTCAAATGTAAACCGAACTCAATAAAGAAGTTAACTTACCTAGACTACTTCAAACACTTAATAACTCAAAAGCACTAGCCTTTTGACCATCAATCATCATCCTCAGAGCTTGCATCCTCACTACTATAATCACTGCTGTCATCGTCTTGATCCAGAATATCCAGCTCAACGTGCCGAACCTGTATTGTCTCAGGTGGCTTATGCTGAGAAGGAGCAATGGGCCGCAATTGCTGCTCATCGGCCCTCGGACCCGGAAGAGACGTGAATGGGGGCAATGGCACGGGGTCGCCGGGCTTCCACCCAGGTGGGGGCATTGGTATATTGATAGGCAACTCCACGGGCATCCCAGGTTTCCAACCCGATGGAACAGTGATATTCGGTGGAAGCAGACCCTGAATTGCACTCAGATTCGAAAGAGGGTTCACCTCCGCTGGCTGTGCAGCCGGGGGCTCAATGATAGCTTCAATCGTTTTCTCGCTTTCTTCTGCTTTGGGTAACCCCACATCGAGATCAGCAAAACTGTACAGCTGCGAGGCGCGCATTTGCTCTTCTTGCGGGGCGGGTGGGAGAGCCCCGCGAAGGGGAGCTTGGCCGGCGCCGAATTCAGGCGGGGCAAAGGTCGTGTAGCTTATCCGATGGGCGCACGACAAAATGTCCGACAATTTCAGCTGAGACGCAACGGTTGTGGTGCACGAAGAATCCTCCTCCATATCATCCTCCAATTTGGATCTCTTGGGGCGGCGATAATCAGAGTAATCATCGACAAGAATATCGAGAACACGCTCGGCATCCTTGAGCTTATTGGCGAACGCAAGAAGCGCAGAATCCTTGGACTGGATTTCGCGGGCGGCTTTCCTCTTAGCATCCTGAAGATCAAGGATTTCTTGGAGTTCGGCGACGGCTTCGAAGAGCTGGGTCTGGAGGCGATTGAAAAGGGAGATGATTTCTTTGGTGGAGGAGGGAGAGGAATCGAGTGGGGTCGTTGAGGGTAGCGCTTGGGTTTGGGAAGAGAGGAAGGTAGGAAGCGAGCCGCGGAAGGCGGTGAGCCAGAGGGAGCGATTGGGCGAGAGCTCGAAGAGTTTGGAGGCCAAGGCGGCCATTTGGAGGAGAAGGGTCTGCGCGCGAGGGAGAGGTGGGAGGAGAGAGAGGAGGGTGGAGGAGGTGGTGGTGGTGGTGCTAATGGCGGATGAGAAATTGGAGGAGGGTTGGAGCTGCTGTGGTTGTTGATGGGGGAGTTTGGGTGGGGTAGGGTTTTGAAGGGAGGGGGAGTTTGGGTTTGTGAGGCCTAGCCTTGCTGGGGATTGCAGCATCTTTCTGTTTGGACGCCTCAATTTCTCCTTTCTTCTTCTTCTTCTTCAGAGAATCCTAAGGCAGGAAACTGAAGGATACGAACATGGTTCTCGCATACTCTGGAAAAAGCTGCTGCCGGTGCCTACTATGGATGGCCAAACGGCGGTTTAAGCACGCGCCTCACAGTAGATCCAAACTGCAAGCCGTTTGTATTTTGACCTAAACGACGTCATGTGGTTTACTTTACGGCGGGCGTTTTCTGTTTTAGTAGTGTTTTACCCGAAACTGCAACCCGTTTTGCGCCCGACGACGATCTTTTTTGCGCAGAAGGTTATTATTATGTCTTCCTTTTACGCTTTCCCTCCATTGTGAATGAAATTTTCAGACGAATTTACACAACTTAATTTTACGATTTCCACGCACTACTTACCACCCCAAAAAAAAAGAAAAAAAAAAAAAAAAAAAGCAAAATCAGTTCTTGATATGAAAGCATTCATTTTGAAAAGGTGATCGGACCACTCTTATTTGACCATTTGAAGGTGGCCAAACCACTTTCGGTAACCATGAGAGTAATTCGATTATTCCTACATCTGCTCATAAGAGGTAGCCAAATGAGAATGGTCTATCACCCCCTTCAATTTCTTTGTTTTTTTATTACATTTTTTTGGGTAAATTAAATGTTTCCCCTTCCAATTATCGTTATATTTACACTTATATTTACACTTACACAAACCCTTTAAACTGACTCGCTACAACTCACTCTTCCAAACCATCTGTTTGTTACAAGTTTGCCCTAAAGTTAGATTTATACGTTTCTGAAATTGACCCTACTCTTTGTTGGTGAAAAGACAATAATACCCACACCTGGTTGCTTTGAAATTTGAATATAAAAATTGAGATTTTTCTGCAAAATACCCAATTTTGAGGCATGAAATTACCATAATGCCCGTATTTAATCGGACATAATAAAGTAAAAAATTAAGAAAAATGCCAAATGGGAGATGATTGTAGTACCCTTAATTAATGGACTAAAATTACATACATAACCGATGAGTGTGCTGGGTAAAAGCTAAAAATATAAACTCATCCATCCATCCAAGTGTCTTTCCCATTATGGATTTTACAACACAAGTCAACAAAGCCTCGTCATAGCTCAAACTAAAAATAACACTATACTTCCAAGTGTTTGTACTTAATTAATGATAAACAGAAGTGTTAGCTAACAAGCACTTCTGCAATAGTGATATGACAATCAAATGAAATAAAAAAAAAGTAAAATTTTAGCACGCAAAAACCCTAATGCTGAAACATAACAACAATAAATATTTATAGATTCTTGTAATTGCACTGCTCCAGAGACGAGCCTACATATAGGAAATGGCATTTTCTTACATATATATGAGATGAGACTACTCGCAAGATATACACACTGGTTTAGTTGAACTCCAAATCAACATAATAGCATCAATCTTTTCCATTGAAGGTTAGTTGAAAGTCCACCTGGCTAGAGCTATATAGTTACGTTCTTGAACTTGCAGGCTTCAAAGCACGTTGCACAAGAACCATTGTGCACTTATGGTCGATGAGGCCAGCTAAGAAACAAGAGAAATTCCATCTAAATATCACCAACTTACTGCAAAGGGAGAGATGTTGCAGGGTAAGTATGAAGTGTGAAGAAAAAGCACATTCTATCTTTAAATTGTAAGTACTAACCAGTTCAACAGGATAGATCACTGGTCTGCTTCTTGGCAACAAATCCAGCAGCTACTCCTGCGGTTTTGCTATTGGTGTCGTATGATGACATGACCTTCTTCTGAAAAGCCAATTAAATCAACTGGTCAACCTCACTGAACAATTGTTCAAGAATTTCACCATTGTCCATGTATAAGAAAGAGCAACTAGATAAAAATCTACTTGCTGAGAATCCAATAACCATCTCTATTGGTTCTTCTGCAGCTAAAATCAGAAAATCTTGAAGAAACTGAAACCAACTATGTCAGCATTCTGTATATTGATGGAGAATGCGCAGAGATCGACATAGGGCTTGATCCAGTGGAAGTCTATGTCTACTTGACATTTCTCATTCAATTGTCAACAAACAACCATCTAAAAATGATAGATTTTCTATCACATATTGCTTGTGTAAGACCAACATGGCTTGTGTAAGACCATGTTAAATCACCACTTTATCCTAAAAAGCTTAAACCAATAGAAAAATGTGGTGTTAATCATTTAATAAATCTTCTAACACGTGATGTCTCTGGAGCATATTCTCATGAAATTATAATCTTCTAATTTTCTTTCTCAAAGGATCCATGAAATGAGTGTCTTATTCTTTTTTTTCTTCTATAGATTTCATGTTCCATATTTGACTCGCATTGAGTTTTATCTTCTGTATTAAAATCATTTGGAGTAGAACTCTTGAAACAGTTCATTTATTATATTCTTGTAGATCAGGACTCAGATCCTGTCTCCCCCCCCCCCCCCCCCCTGAAAAAAAAATAATAATAAAGAAAACCATTTTTATTAGTGAAAGGCCCATCTGATCAGGCTTGTACTTAGGAGGAAATCAATGGGAGCTTATTTCTGCAAGCATATTATGCAGATATGAGAAGTCCAGTGGGAAAAATTATTAAATTTAAATGTTGGCCTTCACATATTTAGGAGTATATCTACTCTGTTACGATACTCCTCCATTTCTCTCAATAATTAGAATACAGTTCTAGAAAAGAACATATGAACAATCCATATGCGCAAACCCACTCATCTAATAGAATAATGATACTGATATTTTCCATTATCGACAAAATTTTCTACCATATAGGTATTGTGTCATTTGCTTGTAAAAGCTGTTATCTAAAGCAGCATTGCTTTTTCTCCAATATAAAATAAAAACCAAAGTATGAAAAGAATTTTTTTTTTCTTTTTACAGAAAAAAAAGAAAAAAAAAAGGGTCTGCTGCAAAACCCGAGATTCAACAGAACATAGAAATATAATATTGGATTCAACTACCACCTATCATTACATAGAGATTGCAATTTGGTGGATTCAACTAGCACCAATGAGCCAAAACAAAGCAATACAAGCAAACATCGCAGAATAGAAATATGAACTCTTTTTACAGCAGTTTATCAGAATATCAAAAATACCAAATTCTGCAGATAAACTAAATTTTGAAGGTAAATGGGGCTTATGAAACGTAAGCTTGAGAGCTAGTAGATGTATATGCACAACTAGAATGACAGAGATATGTACCACAATGTTATTATCATAGCAACAATAAAATAAAATAAAATTACTTACAATTGGCTCAAAATCTGGGCTAGACAAGTTAACCGTGAGGTTTCTCATCAACAATAAAACCTGCACGAGCCACCAACTATATCTTAAATACAATAACTCGTATAAAATAAGGAAACACAAAGTTTGAGCTTCTTTTTCTCTTCTTTTTGGAATGTGGCAGAGGGGGAATACTATATATTAACATGTTCATTTTTGTGCCAATGCATGAATCTTATAAAACGGAAAATTCCTATACATGGCCCCAGCACGTCTTGTCTATTCTGCTTCTGCAGGAGAAAAACACATATATCCATAATGCTTCTGAAAAATTTAAGGCACCATTCTGTTTGGTGTAGACTTTGGGCTAAATAACTATTCGCCACAAGCCACCAATATAACAGGTCCTTTGAATTAGCTTTTCGTTATGGTAACAAATAAGTTAGCTCTTCACTAGGGCTTTGGCTAAACTGGTAAAGTGCACCGCTTCCACCCCCCCTCCAAAAAAAAGAAAGAAAAGAAAAGGAGAATGGTTATCTCTACCAAATTCAGATTGAATAGAAGCATCTTAGTGATCCGCTGATAATGAAACAAAGCATCTTCACTAGCTGTTCACAATGTAAGTTATTGAAACTAAAGTAGTTTTCATTCAACTCACAGTTTCAAAATTTATGGGATCCATTTCCTTGAGCTTCTGCACATGGCCATCGGTGTCTGGATCAAAAACACTCCCAATGAAGCTATACACTTCAGCAAAATCTGGTATACCTGCAAAACATATGCAAAGATAGCCCACCTTTAATAATTGTTTCTTTTTAAGTTCAAGGCAAGTGATGTAAGGAATTGATTAAATATGGTCCAGAAGATTACCATGAAGCATAGTAGCTTTTTCCCCTTGGTTTGGAATATCAGAGCCTGGAAGCGTTCTACTTGAGCTTCTAATGCCACTAACACTGCTGTTACTAATCCTTGCCACCCCCTTTGATCCAATATCAGCTGAATCAGTAACGTTGTATGCCATAAGAAGTGCTGGAAAGTTCCATGAATAAAACTACTCTACCACTATTATCACAAAGAAAATAACATGAAAAGGAGTATGCATGCCTTCAGTTCCCTGAAGACTAGTTAAATCATCTTGTGATGGCACAATTTTGCTTGATGAAGCATTTATCAGTGTGGAATTGTCATCCCATGGAGAATATCCTGGAGCAAGGTTATTTACCAAAGAAGGATAAGCCATGGATGCTTGTAGTGGCACCAAAACTGCCCATTCAAGAAATTGCATGTGAGAATGTAAAAATTCAATATTAAATATTTAGAGGAACAAAAGTCGTTATCCTAAAGACTGGCCACACCATTTTTGGATGCCTTTTGCGGGTAAGGATGAGCGGCCTTTCGCTTAGGGCGAGGAGGAGGCACATGTGCTGTTGTCCCATTCTTTTGTACCTTCAAGAAGTATTTTTGGGCATGACTCCGGATCTGCAAAAAACTATTACTCAGCAACAGACTTTGCCTCCTGAAAGGGAAGAAATTAATAAGAAAATCAACTCATAAGGGTAATTTAATGTGCTCAAACCTGAATCACTGTCTTTGAACCCACAAAATCTTCAATCTTTTTCCAGTCACGGTCAAACCTAAATCACACCCAAAAAAAGAAAAAAAAACAACTGATTTCAAAGTCTATCCCATGTTTTAGTCAATCATCGAACAAGGAACATCCACAAGTTTTGTTCGAACAAGAATAAACTAAATTAACAAAAAAAAAATACACCATAAAGGCCTTGTGCAGAGGTCGCTCAATGAAACTTTGAAACACCAAACAGACTGCTAATTCAGCCCAACTCCTTCAAATAGTACTGTATCGGACCCAACCGCCTCAAAGCCACAACAGAATTTTTCAGTGGTAACCAAAATTCGCCAAAAGAATAAGCAACAATACAGAGTAACAAAGTCGAAATTCAAAATGATTACAAAATCTGTTAACCAAACGAACAAACAAAAAAACAGTACCGAAAGAGTAACGACTACGCGTGAAATTCAGAAATTCAGATCAACAACCAAAGCTCATATCAAATTAAACCACAATTAAGCCAGATTTCCAGGTCAACCTAAGAATCAAAGTAAATTGAGATGCGGTTGGGTTATATTTCCGGAACGTAGTTAAATTTCGGTTTCAGCAGCATGATTTAAACCAAAATTTTGCTTTCAAAAGCAAGAAAGAAGATGGAGTGAAGTGAAGAGAACTCACAGCTGAAGCGCTTCGAGGAACTTGTCGTGCTCTTCCTCGGTCCAGCTCTCTCTGGACTTGGTGATGGTGTAGGCCTTCCTCACCTTCTTGCCCGAGCTATCAGTAGGCGTCGACGTCGCCATGGATTGAGGGTTCGAAGACTGCGAATTCATTTTCAAAACGCATAGAATCACAGAGAGAGAGAGCGAGAGAGAGAGAGTGAGAGAATTCTTGGCTGTGGCGGGTATGTGCGGTGGGTAATTTGGTTATTCCAGGCCGCTCAATTCATTTGGCCACTATTTTTAAAAACATCGGCTACGCCGATTTAATCGTCTGGTGTACGGAATGGCGTGTTTGGGAATAGGCATGGTGTGAATATTTTATACATTATAGTATTTAGTCAACCGAGTTTTTTGTGCTATAAAGTAGCTACCATTTTGTTCAAAATACATTTTATAAACCAAGCTTCACACGCTGTCGTTTCACTCAATCTTTACATTTGAACAGACAAAGCGAGTAAAGAGTACTAGTAAACTTCTTTCATTAGTCAAATGAGTTAAATCCATTATCCACTAGTTAGAATTTTTGTAGGCAAGAGTAAAAGATAATATTAAAATATATATATATAAATTCTAACTATAAGGAGTTGCTACATTTACTAGTTAAATGTAACTAGCAAATGTAGTAAAGCCAAATAATTTTTCACAATTTATTTATTCACTCTCTCGGCTCTCTCTTTCCGCAACATGAGCATAGCGGCATAGGTGTTGTGGCAACGAGCACAACGGGATGGGTTTCTTGACTTTTTATGGCTGTTTAAGGTATCAACACTCCTTAAAAGTATGAGGTTAATTTAGGCATGGTTAAGCTTCAAAGAGGGACAATGGCGAATGGAGTGATATCAGAACGAGGACAAAAGTGAGAGAGATATCAGTTAAAATAAAAATGAACATAAAACTATTAAAAATATTGTTTTAATAGAGTAGAGAGAGAATTTAGAGAGTGATATTATATGTGTGATATTTTTGAAAAGAAGGTAGTTAAAGTAAAATAAAATAAGAATGCATTGTATTACTTATAGAAATCTATAGACTTGCTAAAGTGATTTACCTACTATACTAAAAAAAAAAAAAACATAATCTCACAAGAACAATAATTTATGTAAGTGTATATATATATAAACTTATAGAAATCTTTAGATGGCAAATGCTAAAGTGATTTACCCAGTCAATTAAAAAACACATCATATCACGAGAGCAATAATTTATGTAAGTAATATGACAACTTTTTCACATTTCAAAATATATGCTTGGGATAGCAATAAATACTGACCTATTTATATAAAATACTGTATTGTGTGAACTTAGCATTTTGATTAAGATAATAAAAAAAAAATTAAAAAAAAAAAGAGTGAATTTAAATGGTTAACTATAAATATCAAATTAAATATTAATCTTGAGTGTCTATTTTGTTTGGTTCAATAGAACAACTCTTTAGTAACAATACTTATATTAGCAAATAGAAAATATACTCTTTCAATTTGAGAAGAAATTAATGCCAAATTTTAAGTAGTATTTACTTAAAATAATGACATTTATCTTACTTTAAATATTAGGTTAAAGGATTTGAACAAACTCAATACGAAATTAAAAGAGGCATTGGACTAAACGTTAACTCTCTCTAGAGAGAGCCGCACAAGTCCTCAGTTTGGGGTCCTCCCCCCTCCTGGTTTTTCTCGTGTACCATTTTTTGTTGGGGGCCTGCCTTGCCATCTCCACCGTGTTGCCAATTTTCACCGCACCTCTCCATCTCCGTTTTTTCGCGTCGCTCTCTGGCATCCACGCTCCTGTGCGACTTCCTCACTCTCCGGCCAAAATTCTCCAGTAGCCTTCCTCCGCTCCTTGCTTCGATGGTTGCAGCTGTTTTGTGGGTTTTTGTCTTTTTCCTTGTATTTTCTTGTTTGTTTTGTTGTCTTGGTGTTTGGGCTTAGGACGTGAATAATTTTCTGACAATTCGGGTCGAGAATGACTAGTTTTGGCATGAAGCTTTTGCTCATGCAGGAGAATGGCTACCTATGTCTCGGATAGAGTCTGCACCGGGCATATCTAATCTATAAGTTGAAGATTGGGCATGGGTTAGCGGATGTAGACGTCATATAAATTCAATGTAAGATTTGTATGTTTTGACTTCTATAACGTGTAATCATTTAGCTTCGGCTATGAATTTCAGAGCTGTATGCTATGTGATTATAAGAGTTTTTATTCTCTTGATTAATTCATGAATGAAATTAGAATGAATTTCTCTCAATATATATATATATATATATATATATATATATATTGGGTTAAAGTTTAATAGTTTTAGAGACAACATTTTAATTAATAACATTAATTCTGGTTTCTATAATTAGCTAATAATTTGTTTTAGTGTATCTTTATTTTAACGAGTAATCAAGTCGAATTAGTTAGATTTATTAATTTATGTTAGGATAATGTTTATATCTAAAAAATTAATCCATATAATTTATGTGAGAAGAGAATTTTATTGTGCAAATTTTTTTGTTAATTTGGGTTGTCGGAAAAAAGAGAAGCCAGTTAAAAGGTAGATCACAGTGTTCCAAGTGAGGGACTGGGACTCTTTCCCGTTCCACGACAGCGCCGCCGATGTTTTGCAGTTAGGCGAATAATCGCTGAACTTTTACGAGGATGTAGGCCCCTTCTGAGATCTGCGATGCTACGTGTGCGTCTCTCCAGTCCACCAGTTTCCGAGTAGCGCTTTCTCCTTCTATCGTGAGTCGTGACTGTCGCTTGGAATTGGGTAAAGTTGCTCTGCATTCAATCTCCGATGTTTCCAGATGACCACAAGATGATCAAAAGTCCAAAAAGATGATCACAAGATCCGACGGCCCAACATGAACAGTCCATACCGTGTGGTGCACAAGGGATGCTGTTAGGCCCAACCGCGCCCACTCTCAGGGACTGACTGACACGTGGCACGTGAATTATCCACTCGTGAAAAAAGAGAAATGTCGCGACTCGTTTATTGGGCCAGCCTGCCGACTGTAGCGTAGCCGCAATGGTTAATGGGAATGGAATGGAATGGAAAAGAAGAGTACACGCGATCGTGTTTCACGGTGTGGATTGAAGGGTTTGGTTTTGAATAAGAAGAGTCGTGAAAGAGGAGAAGACCAAACGTGTTCTCTTGCCTCCATTTATTTTTGGCCTCATCTCTTTAGAGCATTTCCTTTTTAGCTACTGGATTTTATTAGCTACTAGTTTTTTAATACAAAATGTCCCATTTAACTACTCTAAAGCTATTCTATTGAAGACAAAAAAAATCTCAAAATCTCAAAATATAATTATTATGAGCCATTTAGCTGATCTGTTGGAAATGCTCTTACATTGAGATTTTTGTTATTAGCGGAATTTTACAAAGAAAAATGTTAAAGCTCAATATTTTTTCTATCTCTCATCTTATGTGAATCCTACATAAGTTAATGGTTGACCCCATAAATCTAATTGTCTATCTATTAAATTTGTAAAAAAATATGAGTCAAATATGAACAACTTATTGACTCATAGCATTTATCATTTACAAATATTCAAACAATTTAAAAGAGAAGAATTGCTAGTTACGTGTCTCAAATAACAATAATTTTTTATAACATAATAAAAAGAATTTTCATTATTATTATTTTTTTTTTGGACATGTGCACACAAAAGAGGATGGGGTGATTTGAATTAGTAACCTTCACTTCATAAGGCATGATTTTCAGCTGATTGAACTACCCATTGAAACAAAAATTTTCATTATTGACTATGCAATAAAAGAGGAAAATAAGTCGTCAGCAAGCCATGGGTCTCATAGACTAGAGAGAGAGAGAGAAAGGCCTATATTCGACTACTTCTCGGGTCTTCTTGATTATTCTTAAGTGGGTCTTTGGTTTATTATTACTCTTATCAAATTTTAATTTTCTTTTGGAAATTTGATCCATACTATTATCCAATGAAATGATCAAGTTGATTAAAAAAATAGTATAAAAAAATAAGGAATATACACTTTATTAGGTGTTTGAAAAGCCAGCGAGGTGCCACTAATCATGAAATTCGGATTTATGGATGAAACCGCAATTAGAGGAACCCAAAACAAGAAGTAAAGTGCAATTTTAGCCATGAGTAGCCGAGTGCTTGTTTTTTTTGTTGGTGATGGGGGGTTTTGGCATCATGTTGTTGGCTGCCTGGGGTTTGGTTGGATAAGATAACCGGGGAAGAGCTAAGATTTTAGATATAAAAGACTTATAAGACACAAAGATTGTAACATACTATTATGTTTTTGTAATTGACATTCACATTGATAACATTCATTTCTCTTTTTGCAGCTTCACTCACCTATCAATATTTTAATCTAACCCATAGATCGCTCCCTCCATACTCGAACTTACGACGTGGTGTTTGTCTTTAATATAAAATAATACAAATTTTGAATAAAACTCATTATGAAAATCGGCTAAGAAAGGGAAGGTACTCAAAAAAATTTATATACACAATAATTAAGATTAGACTTAACCCATAACATAGCTCTAATGCAGCCAATTAGGTTGTGAGAATAACTGCATCAATAATCACTATTAAATTTTAATAAAAGGAAACGAAACCAGAGAATATCAGAATGTGTGCCAAACATGTTCCTTGTTCGAGACAGTCAACAAATCAGGTGGTCTGCAGACCACATGGGTCCCTGTCCCGTGAAAACATATACATAGAAGAGAAACACACCCACTAAGATAAGAGAGACACGTGTCGTGTGTTGTATCCAGCTTCCAAAGACTTATCATCCAACTCGAGCTTTTTTGATCTGCATCAGAATCTTGCTGGGATTCCAATGGATATTCAAGCTCGCGTCGGAAGCATAACATCCCGCAGCGTCGTCGCCAGAAAGCATTCTTTTTCTACTCTTTACTTGCCTCTCAGATTGCTCTGCTCCAGAAGGAATTTCCAACAACCTCAAGAAAACGATAACAACAACAATAAAGGTATGCCATCTTTTGCTGCTCTATTTTTATTTATTTATTTATTTATTGTATTTCTTTTAAATCTAGTACACAAATTGAAAATATGAGTAATGGTAGAATTTTTTTTTTTTTTTTAATGAGACTTTTAAAAATTACTACTGAATTTTAATTAAATTATGATTTTAATAGACGTCATTTCATTTTTTAAAGGACGATATGTAGAATTATTCTGAAGTTATTTATTTGAGCCATGCATGGTCCCAAAGTCCTAATAGTTAGTCCAAATGCCTAAGACCTA
The DNA here is from genome assembly GCF_965113065.1 of Corylus avellana. Taxonomy (NCBI): domain Eukaryota; kingdom Viridiplantae; phylum Streptophyta; class Magnoliopsida; order Fagales; family Betulaceae; genus Corylus; species Corylus avellana. The sequence goes on from NC_142499.1 coordinate 17,746,511, forward strand.
TTTTAATTAAATAGGTTAAACTCTAACTCGTTAGTTTCATGTTAAATTTGGTCTCAAATTTATGAGTCATGTAAAATATTGCTTAAGTTGATTGTGCAAAGGGTTTTTTTTTTTTTTTTGTTACACATAGGGATGATAATATCCAATTGCTGCAATCTAGCAGGGGTTGTGTGCATCAAATTACTGATTTTCTGATGTTTGACTAACACTTCGAAAATATCAAAACATTTGCCTCACACTGAAATGCATTGATACTTTTAATATCATCTCATATAATCAATATTTTTCTTCATAATAAAATATTAAAAAAACTAAAAAATTAATTTAGTAATTGGAAAAATTGATTTTTTTAAGGAAGAAAACAGTAAAAGTTGATATATATATATTTGGGTTAAATGCGTTTTTAGTTTTTGAGTTTTAACAACTTTATTTTTTTCATCTATGTTTCATTTTGTAACATAGATGGTACTTTTCTTATGGGTAAATACTGAGATAGTACCTTCGTCCATCTTTCATCCATGAGACCAATAGAATCCCCACGTCAAACCAATCAAAATCTGCCACGTGTCATATGCCTTAACAAAAAATTTTAAAATGAAAAAAAAGAAAAGAAAATATTATAAAACAATTAAAAAAACAAAACAAAAAATGAAGAAGGGGTGGCTCGGCCCTTGGGGATGGTGAATCACTCCCAAGGGACCAAACCCCTAATGTTTTTTTTTTTTTGGCCTTTAAGGGGTGGTCGAACCACCTCGAAGGCCATGTGGGTGGTTCCGCCATCAAACCGGCCGTAGGGGGTGGCCGAAATTACCCCAGGCCAAACAATGGTAGCTCGGCCACCCCCAATGCCCTTGGGGGTGGTTTTAGCTACACCTTTTTGTTATTTGGGGGTGGCTCTCATTCTTTCTTTCTTTTCTTTTTTTTTTTTTTTCTTTTTTTTTTTTTTTAAGTTTTGTTTTTTAATATTTTTTATTTTTCTTCATTTTAATTTTTTGTATAGACATATGACATGCGGCATGTTTTGATTGGTTTGACGTAAAATTTCGTTAGTTTCATGAACAAAAGTACTATCTCCGTATTACCCATAAGAGAGGTATCGCCTACGATACAAAATGAAACCTACATGAGAAAAAATAAAGTCATTAAAACCTAGGGATCAAAAAGGACATTTAACCCTTTTTTTTTTTTTTTTTTATATGGGGTAAATTACACTTTTGCCTTGTAACCTACCACCTGTTTGTTATTTATCCCCTTCAATTTAACTTAATGCAACTCGGATCCTATTTTGAAATTTCAGTGTCAGTTTGCTTCCTTCATCCAAATCAACTGATAAATTGGACGGAAAAGTATGTGAAATAACTAAACTGCCTTTATGTGAAAGAAGAGATCAAATGTTGGGGGAAAAAAAAGCCCTCATTACCTATTCTCAAATACCCTTTATGTCCATTTTCAAAATCAAAGATAGAATAATTTTATAGCTAAAAATATGTCAAATAAGCATGCTAGTAAAGAGGAATTTAGTCATTTCGCATGTTTTTTCCTTTAATTTAATGGCGATTGGGACAAAGGAGCAAACTGACACTAAAACTTCGAAATAAGGTAAGCATTGCACTTAGTTAATGTTTATAGAAATAAGTGACACGTTTTAAATAGTTTGTGGGAAGAAAGTGTAGTTTACCATTTGTGTTTATGCATAAATAATTATGGATAGAAATTTGGTGGATTGCTAATTTAATTAAACATATCTATTAGATATATATACACACACAAGTATATATAAGCATATATACGATTAATGCTATAAGTCACTCTTGTGTCCCTCAAAAAATGATGCGACTCTTAAAATCATCATTAAGCTTGTGATCGATCATTATTGAATTTTGATCAAATGATGATTTTAAAAGCCATTTCATTTTTGGAGGAACATAAGAGTGACACAAGATTGACTTATAGAATTACTCTATATATATATATACACACACATATATGCATTTGTGTTTGCGTGTATATATATATATAGGAATGAATGTTTTCTAAGAAAGAACTAGTTCTAAGGAATGTTTTATGAGAAAATACGAGCACATTAGTGTTAATATGAGGGATGTAAAGAGGTGTAATCCATTTTACACCATAAATATCTAATTTTCTGTTGACTTCGAAAATCATTTTCATTTGTTGGAAGTCCCACATTGCCTGGGTATTAAGGAGATTGTCCATTTATAAGGTGAGGGGAAACCTCAACTCTTGAGCTAGCTTTTGGGTTGAGTTAGGCCCAAGACCCATTTCTAACATGGTATCAGAGCCTAACCCAATTAATTGGCTGTGGCCCACCGTCACCCATTGTCGCACGTGTTGGCTTGGATGTCCTCCCGCCACACGTGAGGGGGCGTGTTGGAAGTCCCACATTGCCTGGGTATTAAGGAGATTGTCCATTTATAAGGTGAGGGGAAACCTCAACTCTTGAGCTAGCTTTTGGGTTGAGTTAGGCCCAAGACCCATTTCTAACATCATTAACTACAATCTTTTGTTTGCACCAAACAATGAAAAACATGGAAAACATTTTCAGAGAAAATTTTCAACCTCTGCCTAAGACCCACACACACACACACACACACACACACACATATATATATATATATATATATATATATATATATAAGAACGTACCCTTACCAAGATTCATTATCTCAGGTGATAAATCCTCCACTGACTGGGACAAGGCGTGGTCAAACTTCAGAAAGAAAGGGAAAAAGACCCTCTTCTCACAGTTTTCTCCCGACAAGTACGTCAGCTGGAATCCTAGGCGTTCAGATTACCCGCTGTCTGAGGAAGTTGATCCCATCAAGAGAACAGAGAGGTCAAACCTCATGTTATGGACTAGTCCAAGGTTTACTCTGGCAGGGGCCATTGTGATTGTCACATTTCTTTTGGTCTACACCATTCTTGCACCAGTCAAGTGATCATCATCAATTTTACTTGCATTGTCTTTCCCTCCCAGAAATCATGCATGTGTTTCTTGTACAACTATATATATATATATATATAAGCAAGTAGTTGTAGGAATATTGGAGATGTATATTTTCTGTAAATGCAATCACTTACTCTTTTTATTCTCGATTTAATTAGGCCAATAAGCTTTCACATATATATGCATTGGCATTGTGTTGATTGGATCATTGTTGGTAAAGATTAAAGAAGTTGATCTATAAGTTATTATGTCATTTTTGAGGTCCTGCCGAACTCTCGGTTTTGATATCAGAGTTGGAGAGATTTATTTTCGATCCAAAAGCTTAAGCTAATAATTGTTTAGATTCAATTGTATTATATTATCCACTCACTTGTATGTTTCCTGGGGGTCAAATGTTTTTCATTTTGTGTACACTCAGCAGTAAGCATTGAAAATTTAGTAATATTTCTTTTTGTCCTCTAGGGCTGCTGTTTATTGCATGCTTTGGGCTCTTTTTGTCCAAACTGCTTTCTCCCCCCATTTCCCCTGCCCGGGGCCCTAAAAAAAAAAAAAAAAGGAAGAAAAAGTAGTAAAAAAGTTCAAGTGCTGAAAAAGAATTGACTTGAAAAGTATGACCCCAGCTGAGATTCCTCTTTCCTTTTAGTGGCATAATGTTTAGTTGCAGACAATGAATCATAAAAACAACCTACATGGGATACTTGGAACTTGGAAGAAATAATACTCCAAATATTTTGAAGTGAACAAACAGCTTTTTTGTTTGTTTTTATTGAATTGAGAGGTTTTTGTCTTTGGATTACTGTTCTGTTATGTCCCCAGCCTATCTGCATTTCCTATTGCTTTCATTCTACTCAGATATGTTTTTTTCCTCTTTGCTTTATTATTCTGTTGCTTGGGATATTTGCATTTTGTAAATAGTTTTTGCAGAACATTCTAGTGCACACTTGAAATGGCAGGCCACCATGACAAGCTGCAATAGCATAGAGGCAACAACTGCCGGCGATCTATTCTAATCACGAGGATGATGTGCCCTAAGCTGTCCCAATAACCTGTTAGCCAAGTGGGCAACACAAGCATCACCTTCTCTATGATCATGTCTTATGGTTCTGCTCAAGGCAGTGACAGAGGACGCCCAGGAGAACGCAGTGTCATCAAATAAGTTTGCCAACAAGTTCTTGGATCCCTGTCCTTTGTTTGCATGCCTTTTATGCTCCTCCCACAAACGGTAGACTTAAACCCCATATATTCTTTTAGTTTATCCCATTAAGTTTCCACCTTTTATGCCTCCTTCAACCACAGGAAGACACATATGATCCTTGTCTGCTCTCCCACTTACAAGAACTATTCAGGTCCTTTTCATGGGGGACAATATTGCTCGTTCAACAAAATGAATAGGATTTGATCATTTGACAATGGACTTTGGCCTGCAGGTAAACAAATTCCAGCCTGTGTGTGATCTTATAGAGCATAGACCTTGACTTATTCTTAGACTTTAGTCACTCTTAGGCCAGCCATCACAATAGTTTTACCTGCTCGGATTAAACTTAAAATGTAACACCTCAGTCCCATAGTAGAAATAACTAGCGTTTTTTATTTTTTATTTTTTTTGAGTCATTACATAAAAGCTAGCTAAATTAAAATATAATCAAAGATTATATAAATAATTTGGTATGTGAATGCATGAGCCAAGTGTGCATTTAATCAAAGCATAATCAGCATGAGAGAGAGAGAGAGAGTCTGTGAAGGCAGGCTATATCATTGGAAAGAATCAAATGATTTGGGTCCTTCACTCTATGAATCAACATTACATGGACATTAGTATTTTTCACTGCTACCTAATTAAGATTTGTCTAACTGGGGGCCGCCAGTTTTCCACTTTGGATTTTGCGAATCACTAAAGGAAGCAAAAGTCACAAATGATTTTTTTTTTTTGTTTTTGGCTTTTTCTTCTTTCCCACTTAACATCTACATGTTTGCAAGTTTCAGATTGAGCTATTAAAAAAAAAGGAAAATAAACCTTATACTGTTGCAATTTACTATTAACTTCTGTCATATCCTCAGCAAGTAAATATACAATAACACGATAACCTTTTTGCTTGTGACTCGAGCAATATTGGCAGGGTTCCCACAACACTATATATATGGTTCAGCAGTTTCCCCTCTTCCCTCCCTCTCTCACTCAGAAAACTAAGAAAACTTGCTGTTCTTCCGTGCAATTCAATAAAAAATGGCTACAATGGGTGGAACAACAATTCCCTTAAGTAGAGGGAACGCTAGGCTTCCTCCAAAGAGAGGTCAGATCAAATTCAAGATAATTTCCAAGCTTTTCGAGGTAGTAGTCAGAGCAGCTTCAAAAGCAGGAAGAGGAATCTGCAGAAAGAAAAAGGTGACAGAGGAAGTGGTCATGGCTCAGAAAGAACATTGTTAAAGCATCATCTCTCCCAACATAAATTATTGTCATATGTACTCTGTCTCTCTCGGTCTCTCTCTGTCTCTCTCTCTCTCTGTCTCTCTCTGTCTCTCTCTCTCTCTCTCAGCAATGTGATGGCAAGGCTTTGAAATGAAAATCACAAATCTAGTAAATTCTGACTTCTTCTTTGCTTCTATGTATAATGTTTCCTTTTCATTATCGTTTCTGCTACCTTCGTGAGAGATTTTACATCTGGGTGTGGGCTATTTTTTCATTATCTGTTCAATTGCTGCGGTGGAAGAATACTATAAGAAATCAATCAATCAATCATTAGCTTGCTTTCTTCCTGCATGGGAGAATTCAAGATCTGCTTGAAGAACAGGTCTGGAAATCGGCATAATGCTTGCATATAGCAGCTGAGCTGGCAGACCAAAAGTGTCTTGCAGATTTACGTGTAGGCTTTCGTAGAATTGATGTCCTTCAATCCTCTGTTTTCCAGTTCTGTACTTTATGCTTGCTACAAGTTGGGTAGGAAAACATGATTTTGGCATTTGCACCCAACAAGGAACAAACATGTGGGCCAATTCTTTTGTTTTGTGTTGGCCAGGGGAGTTAATTAACTAATTGCTATTGAATCCAAATAATGGGATTAAGGCCATCGTTTTGCATACTAAGAGCATGTTTGACTGTACGTTTGAGGGGCCTAAAAATATGTTTAACATTTAAAAAAAAAATTGTTTGAAGAAACAAATACCCAATAGTAAAAAAAAATTGAAAGCGCTTTTAATTTGCATATTTCCCTTCAAAAATTTATATAGTAAATTGAAATAGTGTAAAAAATAAGAGAGTTATGATGAAAAAGAAGAAACTCCACAATGTAAAGAAGATTTTTATCTAAAGTTCATTAGTTATGTAAGGTACAGTTTCTTAATCCTCTATATTAAGAGTAATGTTATAAGTTTCCTAGGGTCCTCTTCAATGTGATGAGACTTTTAAAATTACCGCTAAATTTGAAATGTGATGTATTGAACTTTTATCTGTTGGTGATTTTCAAAGTCACATTACATTTGGGATTACTCTAGGAAGATTCTAGCAAAACTTATAGCATTACTCTTATATTAATGTTCTTGACTTATCTTATCCGATATGATTTTTTTACTATTAACATGTAAGCAGCACTATCATTTTGATCAAATATGCTTATGTAGCAGTTTCAATTAATTTTTAGATTTTTTTTTTTAATAATGACAAATTTAATTAAGAGCCTATTGAAGATTAGAAAGTTTAAAAAGTATTCTTAATACTGAAAAAGTTGGTTTGTTTGGTAAAAAACTTTAAAAGTACTTATTTGAATTTTTTACTAAAAAAAAAAAAAATGGTTAAAACGCATTTATGAGAAAAACTTAAAAATAAAGATTTTTAAAAAAAGTTATTTGTGGGCTTTAAAAATTTTATTCTCAAACTCAATTTTAAATAGGCTTTAAAAGTTAGTGGGAACCGTCACACATCGATATTATAAGATAATTATGAGATAAAAATATAGTTTTTACTATTACTCTTTTGTTTTAACATTGGATTGATGGTAGAGGCCAGGTGAGTTTTTCAACAATGGAAAATTGTTTGATACTTTTCTTTTTTAAGCTGATAATGGTTAGTTTTTAAGAAGTGATAAGAATTATTTCCTATCCCATCTTTTACTCATGATCTTTATAAAGTAAATTAGTAAATTCACCATTGAATTTATATGAGATCTACATGAATTCATAGTTCATTGAATTGGTAAAAATAAACGATTGAAAGATAATTGAGAGAATGATGAGCCGCCACCCACGAACTACAACTAACTTGGTAAACATGGAAACTAATCTAGTCACATTTATTTAATCCCTAGCTTTAAGATTAATCGATATAGGATTAATCTTAATAATCCCCAAAGCTTTTGCTAATCAATTAATGCAAATTTCATATAGTATGTTTATGATTGCGTTAATAAACTTAAATAATATTTTTAGTACATAAAAAGTTACGCTAAACAAAAAAATAATCTGTTTTTTATTTTTAATAAACTGTTTCTAATAAGCACTTTTCAATTTTTTTTAGGGACAAAAGTTTTATTTTCAATTCCACACACCTTCTTAATCATTACATTAAATTCAATGTCTTACGTGGGTGCTCACGTACTGGGATCCTTGATGCACACGTTTGCCTGCCTATGCAATTAATGGACACATAATTTGGTACTTACAGAAATTTTCTCCAAATTAATTATGAGAAATTACTTTTTTATTTTATTTTTAATCAATTCTAATAAATATCAAGTATTCTCTAACAGTCAAATTTACTTATCTTGGTAACACAAATTTTTATATTTATTTAAATCATTAGATGAAAGGAGTCTAAGTAAGTCTAAGTTAGTAAACTACTATTAAATTTAGTAGTTTAAAAGGTATTTGGCACTATTTTACTTGACATTTAAAAGGCACATTAAATTTAGTCTAAGTTAGTAAAGTACTATTAATGAGTTTAAAACTTTAATGCACATTTTAAATGTTTAGACACTTTGCATTATTTTACATGAGTTGAAGGATATTTCCTCCAAATTGGGTTAGAGGAAATTTCTGTCCTTAATAAAATAAATGACTCAAATTTAAGAATATGGGAATCTCATATTTTATAAAATATGAGGCGATCCAAATCAGCAAGAGACATGTTTTCTTTAACATTTTTAATAATAATTTATTACCCTTTTATTAACCTATGAACTCAAACATGTTAGATGAGAGTATCTAGTTAGTGTATTTTAGTCTCCAAGAGATAACTCAATCGGCTGGGACCACGCCTAATGAAACGGAGATCACTAGTTCGAATCCCTTTTCCTCGTCTTGTGCGGGCATGTCAAAAAAAAAAAAAAATAGTTTATTTTAGAGAGATAAAATTGTTTATTTCAAATTATTTTCATGTTAGATGACATGTAACATTTATTAGAGTGGATTGAAGAAAATTTTCTCCAAGGAAAATTTGTGTCAAATGGTATTATTATTATTATCTTAAGAGTTGGATTAGCCATGGCTATTTTATTGCCACGTGTTGACGTATGATGTTGGGTTCTAGGAGACACAGAACAGGGAAAACTGTCGTTTGGTTTACGCAGTGGGGGGTTTGTCCTCATGATGAGTCTTATTCACTCACACGCTCACTTGTATTCACAATAGATTTCGCATTGGACTTGCTTTGCCGAGTGACCGAGTCTAACCGACCATCATGACTTTTTTTTTTTTTTTTGTCAAACCCATCAAGTCCGTCTGATTAGAGCATTTCCCAGAATCTCACATGGGTATACTTTTTTGTTTGCCATTCAATAATTGAAGTGGGGGCAGTTTCTACGGATTGAGGTACAAAATAATTCCAAAGAGAGAGGCTAAAAAACAACACTTTCTTTCTGTTCCCATTGAGTCGACTCGCCTGATTTTATGGAGTCAAATTTTCTTTTCTTTTCTTTTTTAACTAGAGTTGATGGCATGTGAAAATGTTGGTGGGATGATAGTGTAATTTTTAATATTATTCAGTTTCAAATATTCAACTGTTAGGCTGAATTAAGCTAGGTCAACTTAAAAATAATGAAAAAAAAATGGGTCGGCCAACTGTGGAAAGAGTGGTCACACTCACATTTAAAAGGAGTGGTTGGCCACCCAAGTGTGTAGGTCGCTTGAGTTTTCTCCGAAGATTCTTGAGTGGTTTAAAGAACGGTCATATTCCTCTCACCTTTAAGGGAATGATTGGCCCACCTAAGAGTGTAGGTCCTTGAAGGCTTGAGTCTTCTCGAGGGTTTATGGGTGGTTAAAAGAAGTTTTTCTAAGAGGTAAAACCGTGGTCTACCACTCCTTAAAAAAAGTGGCCAATTTCGTTAGGGGCCGTCCATCAACACAAATACTTTACTTTTATTTTTTAAAGGTCTACATGGTCCAATCCAGTTACATTATGTCCCAAGAGTGTAGCTCGCTTGAATCTTTTCCGAAGATTCTTGGGTGGTTTAAGGAGTGGTCACACTCCTCTCACCTTCAAGGGAGTAGTTGGCCACCCAAAGACGTAGGTCACTGAGGGCTTAAATCTTCTTTGAGGATTCATGAGTGATTTAAGGAGGTTTCTGTAAAGATAAAACCGTGGCCTATCGCTCCTCAAAAAAGTTGCCAATTTCAGCAAATGGTAGTCCATCAAGACAAATACTTTACTTTTTTTTTTTTTTGTCAGGTTTATATGGTCTAATACAGACTACCCAGTTACATTATGTCATATGAAAGTGAGAAATGACATGATGCTTTTTCTAGAAAGACCGTGTTTGGATAAGGATGTAGATGAATTTTCTTTACAATTGTAGTAAATTTTCTCGCCTCCATTCATATGGATTGTGACAACAAACATACTTCCACTCATTTATCAAGACAACCTTTTTTAAAAAAACAAAAAAAATCCAGAAAAGATGCTTTACTTCTATGATAACCCGATAGGCCGATATTCATTCTTTTATTAGTAAATTAGTGATTTTCAAGGCACAAATCGGGAAGGGACAGGACCATAAGGGGAAAGACTAGTGCACATTTAGACAAATTGCAGATTAAGCATCAGTTTCCAAATTTAATCAGTTTCAAAGTCCCAAAACTTGTACAAATATAAAGATACCAAGACTTTCTTCTGTAGTCATCATTGTTTAACCTAGTTTCCATGCTCTAAAAAGGAACATCTGGTAAATTTATAATCAAAACTATGGAACTTTCAGAGAAAGTGAGGTTGATGATGATGACACTATTCGTTATGGATTGACATTTGACAATAAAAAGACAAACAAAAACCAAACTTCTGCAGAAGCATTTGTATAAGGGAAATTTTCTGTCAAATCCTGCCCCTCTTATCTATACCAAGTTAATGCACCATGGAAAGTTGAGACCATATTGAGCTTTCAACTTATCTTGTCAGATAGATGTCCTGCTGGAAGTTACTTTCTCCCTTGGAACTACTTTCCTCCTATTGAGCTGGAGCCTCAAAGACAACCATATATATGATACGACAAGTAGGAAGGTGAGCAGAAACCATCCAGGTCCAGATGTAAAAGATCTAAGAGCATGTTTGCCAAAGGACTGGATTGGACCGGACCCAAAGACTCAAAAAATTCATCTCAAAATCAACTCCAACATTCTTACTTTTTACATCACATTAATCACTTTTTATTATTATTCAAATAAAAAAAAAATACTACAAAACAAATTTTATTTTATTTTATTTTTCACTTTTTTCATACAAAACATTCTTACTTTTTTTTCTCACATCAATCAAATCTACTATAGTTTCAGTCCACTCCCTTTTTCAAGTCCTTTGCCTAGAGGTCCATAAAAAAAATTGCTTAAAACTCAAAGGAGAAGAGCTCCATGTATGCTTCAATCGATTCTCAAGAAAATTATGACAGTAGCAATCATGTTGTCATGGAAAAGTTGAGGATGTTAGCCCTTTCAACTTTTCTTGTCGGGTAAATTATGACAATCACTCCCAAAATCTTATCCTAGCATAAGTACACATCTTCAAGCCAAGAAGTTTGCAGGAGTCCCAAAAGCAAACCTTATTTACTAAAAATTACAGGATATATAATCTTGATAGTTATGGACTTGATAATAAGGATACTGATAGTTTTTAACTAATTACAATAGCATTAATATCTTGACTTTTAATTCATAACCTCGTTGAGGTTGCCAAAAATGAGGCTTTTAGTTTGTAGCAGGAGCATAACCTTAATAAGAGCATGTGGAAGAGTAGATTGTGACTCTCAGGATTAAGTATGAGTGCCTGGCTCCTGGATTTGGAGTGATGTCTTTGACAAGCTTGCTTCCAACTCATCTAATTCATCCATTTCCAGTTCATCATCATCATCATCTTCGTCTTCAGCAACATCACCGGCATTTGTTAAGCTACTCGGTCCAACTCCAGCAGAATTATCATTGACCTGAAGTTGCATCCAATTAAACATGAGCTAAACAAGCGATGGTCATGTACAGCTAGTCCAATTAATTTCTGTAGCAGTCACATATTTTTCACCCCAAACAAAGAAGAATTACTGGAAAATTATCAATCACTGTTCCAGTTCCCTGGCTGGAGTTCACTACCAATAAGATCAAAACGTTTATTGCATGCTTCAACAGGCACATGAGAGAGTTCCTCTGAAATAACTAGTGCCGAAATAATACAATTTACTAAATTTTGCAGACATCTTTTAAGGTTTACCTTCAATTCTAGTACATGGATTGTTTTCAAAAAGCATTAATAATAGTTCCATAACCAAGATGTGACATAGATTTGATGAAAGGAGGACATTCCTCCAAAATCAGGCCACATTGGCACCTGTATGCCCATACTCATTTAGGCACACCATAATTTATCAATCCGTATATTTTTAGTTTTTTATTGGATAAATTAGGGGATTCTCCCTCCCCCCCCCCCCCCCCCCCCCCCCCCAAAAGTATGGTTATAACCATTCCTCACTCAGCAGAGGATACCACTCATTTCGAAAAATTGAAAAAATCAGAACATGCACATGGCATTGAACAGCATGTACTTCCTCACACCAGTCATGTCACTGTCCAACACAGGCATGACTTCTTTGTTGTTCCAACAACAAGAACAGTGCTAAACAATCCTGCAAATGCAAACTCAGTTATGTTGTCACCAACGTTGGCTTCTCTAAAATAATGGAATTAGACATGAATGTATGAAATAATCAATGGATAGTCAAGTCTCACTAATTAGGAGCTATGATATTTGTAGTCTATGTGCATAGGACAGTAATATAGGACAAAAACCCCACTTTTCATGAATTTCGTTATGTTTGGTTACTTTTTAAAATGTGATTTTGTCATAGTAAATCCATTAAGAATCCTTGTTCATTAGGAATTAGGAGTGCTAGAGAGAAAAACAAATGAACCCAGAAAAATTTCCAAACTGACGTAGCAAAGGTTTTTAAATTAAAAAATACAATTCTCTCTCCCTTGTTTGCCACTGACGGTATGCAATTCTCTTTCCCTTGTCTGCCACTCACGGTTCGCCACTCATTTGTTTGGCTCCCTAGCACTTATCTTTATTAATAATAATTAGGAATTCTTATATCTTAAAGATTAGTAGTCCTTATTAAATTTTTATTAAGATTTCTAGTATTCTTAGGATTTGGATTTGTAGCCTATATAAAGGCATGCTTTGGTGTTTCTAATCATTGTTGTTCATTAAATAAAATTTATTTTGAGAGATTCTCTTTTTTACTTGTAGATTCCATAGATTTTCCTGGTGGATTTTAGAACCTTTGGAGTTATCGTGCATAACACAGCTTATCTCACACCTTCCACTGCAATAATTGGTATCAGAGAGAAAAGTATGGCTAATTATAGAGCCAGAAAAAGATTTTCCCTCGATGGTACTTGTGGGAACAAAGTTTCAAAAATGGAGGTTGATGAACTAAAGCAGTAGATGGTAGAGATTCGCTTTATGCTCACTAGACTCATCGTTAACCGAGGTCTCACTACCAATAGGGTATGCGCTGGTGATGTAGCTCACGGCCTACCTGTTGATAGATCTATTTATCATCAACCCACCAATAGGTTTTGTGCCTGAGAAATTGCTCGTGGTCAGCCTATTGACAAACATATTCAATATCAAGCCATTTCATGCAATGTGAAGCAAGAAAATCAGGTTCTATCTCAACCATAGATCACATGTGACAAGGGATCTGATGATGAGGAACAAAGGGAGCATAGCCAAAGTGAAGGTAGTTTCTATAGAGAGAAGGGAGAATGAGAAAGAATTAAAGAAGATCAGGAAGAAATCATAGTCAAATAAGTTAAAGACATGATTCACCACAAGGATATTCTTGAGGTAATTTCATGGACACTATTCAGATTTGCAATACTATTAGAGTGTTAAATGAAATTCTTCAAAGAACAATTTTGGTGAACAATCCCTTATTTTCTTCAAAAGACGAGCATTGCAATATTTCTTGCAAAAAAGAAAAAGATAGTTATTTCCTAGTTAAGATGAATTTTTTGCACACTATTCAATTCAATTTTAATAAGACTGGTTATTATTTATCCAAAAAAAAAAAAAAAGTCGACACAACAAATTTCTAAGATTACAAGAATTGAAAATTCACAAATACTTGGGAAAAAGATTTAGTGATACATGACGATTATAGCATGTTGCTTGGTTCGTGTCTAAAGTTGAGGAAGATTTTTTGGGATCCAACTGGTAAGGTATGAGTTTTTACAAGGCTACATGATTATATGTTGATTTTGGTTAGAAGATAGAGAAAAAGAAGAAAAGCATAGAAGGTGTTAATTGGCACTCCAATAGATCAAGAGAGAGATACCTATCACAAAAAAAAAAAAAAAAAAAAAGATCAAGAGAGAGATGATAAAACTCAAGGATGAGTTTTCGTGAAGTGGAGACTGATGAAGGTGTTAATTGGCATTCCAATAGATCAAGAGAGTGATAATAAAACTCAAGGATGAGTTTTCGTGAAGTGGAGACTGATGTAGGACAAAAGATCCACTTTTCATGAATTTTGTTATGTTTTGCTAGTCTTTTTAAAAGGTGCTTTTGTCATAATAAACCCATTAGGAATCCTTTGTTCATTAGAAATTAGGAGTCTTCATTTATAATAAGTAGGAATTCTTGTCCTTTAAGGATTAGAATTCCTAATTTAATTTCTATTAGGATTTCTAGTATTCTAAGGATTTGTAGCCCATAGAAAGGCATCCTTTGGTGTTTGTTTTCATTGAATAAAATTTCCTCTGAGAGTTTCTCTATTTTCTTGGTGGATTCCAGCCTTTTTTTTAATTTTTTAATTTTTTTTATGGATTCCATAACCTTTGGAGTTATCGCTTGTAACTCTATTTATCCCCCACTTCCAGATAGACATGAAACAATCTCTATGTTCTGTCGTTGAAATTGGTGACCATCAACTCCATATATGTAAGATTCAATGCTCAAAGCACCACAATAGACCAAGATCACCAAAGTGCAAACGCATAATTCTAATTTGGCTTTCAAAAATGTAACTAACCTGTTGCATCACACCATTGTAGAAATATATGAATGCATGTTTACATGTAAGAGCAGTGCTTTATAAATCAATAGTAGCAGACATTTATAAGCATCACATCAAAAGATTACAAGCAGTGCTTTATAAAGTGATGGTAGTAGAAATTTATAAGCATAGCATCAAAGGATCATACTTCATCCACCAGAGTAGCTTGTGAAGGCTGCAAGAGATCTAGGAGAAAGTAAAGGCTGAAAACTAATAAGTGAAAGCTTCACCTTTTTTTCAGTAACATCAGATCCTGACTCTCTTTGGTACTTCTCATATGCCTCAGCATCATCCACAAACAAGCTAGAATCTGATAGGAACAGCTCACGTCCACTGAAATGAAGGGAAAAGTACGACATGTTCAGCAAAAAAATCAAGCACATGACCACCCGCCATTTTGCCGGGTGGTATGTATCTCTTCAAATTTAGAGAGGGGAGGTACATGAGCGAGGATATACCTCATACGGTCATTCTTAGCCCTCTCTGCCTGCTGTGCAGCCAAGCCTGCATCTCTTTCTGCTATCTTTTTCTTCTTCCATTGCATAAACAACTCAGGAGTCATAGGAGTTGAAGTTGTTAATTTTGCACGCTAAAGCCAAAAAAAAAATATTTAGTTAGGTGATGATATCAGAAATGATGGTCATTGCAGAACCATAAAGACAATTGATAATCTGTAAGCTTCGGGCCCTTTTTTTTTTTTTTTTTGACAAACAATTAACCCCAAGGGGAGGGGGGGCGGCTTAGGCCTTTCTTTTTATGGCCAGAATAATATACTCACACTAGAATCCTATTGTTTCTATTGGGATGACATGGCTTGCTCCAGAAAATTATATAATCACCTGATTTTCAATCTCCTCCTCAATGGGTATCTTTTCTGCCTCTTCCTCTAACAGAGCTTTCATCTGAGATTTCAAAATATATCCAGGCGGAAGAGCATGCCTGTAATGGCAGTCTGTACCACCGTTTGGGCAGACCCAAAACCAACCATATTGCTTCTTCTCCACTGCTTCCAAAAAGTATTTACAGACCTGGAGGAGTGACCAGAAGTAAAAGAACATTCAATTTGAGCTCTTTAGAGCAAGTGTGATGTGAAGAGAATGTCATATGTTGTTGTGCAGACAGCCCTTATATTAACTAAAAGATGCCAAATCAGCTGAATGTATATCACCAATCTCACTCAAATTATGGCCATGAATCCAGTTAATCTTAGATGACAATGTCTTTGCTTGATATGAAAATTGCATTCATTTCCCTTTATTTCCATGAACTTTTTTCCACCAGTATGTGTCCCACATACACCAAACTGATGGGAAACAAAGTTGCCAATAATTATCCCAGCTTGTAGATCTAAATGTGATTGTTTAATGTTAAATTTGGGATTTCCTATAATGGTTCCCCCTTGCAGAGCTGCAATGAGATCCTATATACCTAAATTTGGAAAGGCCTACCAGCATGCTTTTAAATCTTTCCACAACTTGCTCAGGAAAAAAAAAAAACTTTTCCACAACTTTCTATCTATGGTTTTTTACTATGGTTCTTTGATGTTTTAAGATCTGAATTGTGAAAATTTCTCAATAGGATTCCTTCTAGGCTTGTCAATTGATTTTAAACAGTTTCATGCTTCCAAAATTTATATATTCATTTTAAAAACAAAAATTACATTTCCGACCTACTTCTGCCGGTTCCCTTTTCTTCTCATGGTATTGGCTAATTACTAGACATGTAGTAGAGAATCAAAAGAAATGTGTTTTGGTAACTAAACACATTCAACCCGCCCACCCCAACCTCCCAAAAAAACAAAACGATGATCAATTTCCTTATTTCTCAAAGGTAACCAAAGTATGACCAAATTTGTTTTATGCTTAACAAGTCAGATACTTTTATCATGACAAACAATATCAACCCTTCATTTCTAAAGGGTACTACTATTTCCATAGATGCTTCTTTCACTTCTGTGCACTCAAGAATCCCAATGGATATGTGCATGCAAGAGCTAATATCTGGCAATAATACTTCCCAATCACCAATATTCCCCAGAAATTCCTAGTTTTCCTAATACTGTCGGTAGAAAAACTTGACATCAAGCACCAAAAATGAACAGGAAAATTGTGAAATGTCCATCACTCAGATTCAACAAACAAATTAGTTTACTCACCATATAAACAATATCACAAACAAAAAACTTACAATATCAGTTGGCTTGTTCTGCTTATACTCAGTTTTCTTTGATTCGACAACCTTCTCCAAAGTCTCTTGATCCCAGTCGTCCATTGTTTCTTTGAAAAGACAGATATCACTAGGGGTGGGCAAAAACCCGCCCAACCCGCCCAACCCGCCCTGCCCCGCCCCGCCGGATTTAAGTTTTTTTTTGGCATACACGGGTTGGGAAACATCAGACCCGTGCGGGTCGGGTCGGCTCGCGGGTATAGGATTTTTTAAGAGGCGGGTACCCGCCCCGCCCCGCCCCGCCCCGCCCCGCCCCTATATGTTTAAAACCCTAAATTCCTAATATGATATCCTCTATTCCTCTTCCCCCTTCCAGACTTCCTCTAATCCTCCATTCTTGATGGGTTTTAGTCCAAATGTAGTTTTTAAAAAACAGTTACAAAAAACCAGTTTTTTTAAAAAAAATTACAAAAAAACCAGGACTTAAATTGAAATTGATACCCATTAAAAATACCCGACCCGCACCGAGCAACCCGCCCCGTTCTACCCGAAACCCGGCGGTTTTAGTGCATATAACCCGGGTAACGGGTAAGGGTTTATCAAACCCGATGGGCACGGGTCGGGTGGTAAAAAACTCCAAACCCGCCCCGAACCGACCCGTGCCCAGCCCTAGATATCACATGATAGTCATAATGAATTAAACAAATCAAAGCCCATAATTGCATTTGCATAGACCAAACTTTATCAAACTAAAAGTAACAAAATCCAGTGACACCTGAAAATGATAAGATTCCTATTCAATACCTTGGTCTCGCTTATCGCTGTAAAGATCAATCTTTTCTCCCTTCCTCTGAACATTCAAATCATGTGAGAATTTGCATTTAAAACCTTTAGCACACTGACCCACTTTATAAAATTCACACAATATGGATTTGGGATCAACACCTGATCACATACCAGATTAGTACTTGATTGCATACAAGCCACAAAATGCGTATAACATAAACTTCATTTGTCAATGACATGCGTAAAAGAACCAAAGAATAAGATGATTACCAAGTGGCACTTTGGGCTGACTGACGGCAATCTTGAACAAATCATTCAGCTCCTTATCCTTGGCCTTCTCTTCCTCCTTCTTCTTCTGTTTAATTATAAAAGTCTTATTAGTACTAGGCCTAGCCAAGTAGAAATTTTTGTTATACAATGAAACTCTCAGATTCAGCGGCCAAATTTCTTTTCTTTGGGGAATCAATTGATAACACCTGTCCATTTGCTTCCCAACCAACAACTTACGACGAAAATGGAAACCAACAATCTATGTCGGATATTCATTTGCTCTAAATTTTTGTAGATTATATACGAGTTAAGTGGTGTTCTGTCTTGTCAAATCCTCAAAAAAAAAAAAAAAAGTAAACTAAAATTTAACGCCATTTTTGCTTGATTATTTCTGCTTAAATTGATCAACAACCTAGCGGAAAAAAAAAAAGTATAATTTTTGAAATTATATATCTAAAAAAACCTGACCCATCATAAATGTGATGTCGAAACTAATCAGAGAGCTAAAGATGTGAGCTTCTTAATTTTCTAAAAACAAAATGCATGGTAAATGGTACAATAAATCAATGAATTGAAAAAATAAAAAATAAATAAAAAATTGAGAGATAAATATGGAACCTTAGCAGCGGTCTTGGCAGGATCAGGCATGGGCTGCACCGTCTGCTTGAGGCTCTGGACATACTTCTGGACATTCTTGCTCTTGTTTTTGTTCTTGAGCCCGAAGGTCTTGTCCTCTACAATCTTCTGCTTCTTCGCCAAATCGCCCTTCGATTGCTGCTTCGGCGGCATCTCTTATCGGCATCAAAAACTCCCTTCTTCTTCTTCTTCTTTGAAAATTTAAGAGACCAAAAGTTGTAGCTGCGATGGGAAATCGATCTCACTATCCAGTATCCACGTTTGGAGGAGATGTACGGAAGTGGCCGGTTTGGGACTCGGACCTCTTCTTTGGTTGCGAACCGATACGTTCTAGAATCCAAATGTCCATTCCCGGATGTGCCCCTTATGCTTGTGGACGTGGACAACATAAAACTACCAACTATCCGTACATTAAAAAAATATATATAAAAAAAATTGCAGTTTATCTCATAAAGTTTTAAGAGTTTTTTAATTTTAATAGTAAAGTTTAAAAATTGACAATTTATCCCCTGAAGTATACCGTAATGCCCATGTGTTGTAGTGTTAATTTACATTGCCTTGTCTTTAAAAAAAGGAAAAAATACATTGATGAGTGGATAAAAATATAATTTGTACCATTATTCATTATCTAAAACAGAATTGTTGCATGTATTTGAGACACGTTATTTTTTTAAGAGTATGTTACAAACTATATCAATATTTCACTATTATTGCACTATACTGACGTGACATTGTTAATTTACCAATATTATATGTTATCACTGACATGACACTACCTTATGCATCATTAAATGAAACAAAACAGAATAATAATCATGATATTAACCTACCGTCAAATTCACATTTAAATGGATGAACAAACACTTCTTACCAATCAAAGCCCATTATTAATGTAACACTCTCAACCAGTTAATGTAATGCTCAAGCTTTTAATTAAGTCGTAAAGTGGATTTTAATTGAACAAAATATTATCCAGTCCATTTAGATCGAATAGGAGCCGATCCTTTAAAGTGGAACGGGCTCCTCAATCGAGGATCCAAATTCAATTTTTTAACCTACTCAAAAAAAAAAAAAAAAAACTATTGACATATTTGGTAGGTTAAAAGAAATATTGTGACGGATATTAACTTACTCACAATTATTTATTTTAAGATTGTTCTATAAACTTATGTAATTATTAATTTCTTTTAGTTTTAACCTACTCACAATAAATTTAATATTGAAATATCTCCAACACAAGCCTTTCAAAACCAATCCCAAATGCAGCTTCCGAAACCCATATAAACCCCATAACACACTCTCTCTCACGCACCCACCAAACGGTTGGCCAAGAATGAGAGAGTTCGTCATCCTTGGCTCCTCCTCGTCCATTGCCACTCCTTCCCACCACCACCATCACCACCACCACCATTCCAGCAAGCCCTACAGATCCTCACTTCCCAATCCCGCCAAACTGTCTCCCTCCAAACCACCAATCCCAAGCCTTCTTCATTCTCCTTCCCCTCTCCGCTCCACCCCCGACAGAATCCACCTTAACTACTATGCTCACCTCGCCTCCAAGCTCGCCGGGGACGGGAAGCTCGAAGACTTTGCGATGATTGTGGAGAGTGTGATTCTTTCAGGGGCAAATACCGCCAAGTTTGGCGCTGCGTTGAGCGCGGAGCTTGTGGCGAAGGGGATTTCGACGGCTCTTCGAGAAGGGAATGTTCGGGCTGTGACTCAGGTTTTGAGGAAACTCGGGAAGATTCGGCTTGGTCAGTTGAAGCTGGCCGACGGGCCTGCCATGGAGTTGCTGGGCGTAGAGTGCCGCCGCATTGTGAAATGTGGGGAAGTCGAGGAAGTTGTTGACTTGATGGAGGTTCTTGCAGGTGATTATATGGATTTGCGTTTAACTATCTCCAATTTGGTAGCTTCTTGTGTGATTGAAATTCATGTAGTATAAGAAATTTTCAAATTATTAGATTAATGGTAAAGAGTTCTTTTTTTTTTTTTTTTTCGTTTATACTACGGCTACATTTGTATAAACTGGAATTATTGACTGCAGGACTCTTGGTTGTGTGCTTGGTCTAACTTAGTTTTATATGTATTAAGTTTTTGGAAAAAGAATCGTTGAAAGTATTTAAATTTGAGTTGTTGTAATGTCATCATTCTTGATTCAAAGAACTAAATTACTGCCATGTGAAAGGGGCTTAATTAGCTGCGAAGGGGGAAAAATTAAGAGTTTCTCATATTTTAATCATGCTTAAAACTTAGAAGATTTGACGCGTGTTAACTTTTTGTCATGATTGGGATTTTGTGCATTGGATAACAGATGATTACTTGATATAGGTTTTCGTTTCTCAATCAAAGGACTACTGAAGGATTCTGACGTGATTAGAGTGTGCGTTGATAAACGTAACCCAGAATTGGCAATAAGGTATGATTCACTTCTATTATGGATTGGTCTTTGTAAGGTTCAAGTTTTCTCTTTTATTTTATATGCATCAGTGAGACATCTTTCCAGATGAGTATTGTTAAAATATGCTGTCTTTTAGAATGCAAGTTTTCCTTTGTAAATGGCACAATCTCGACTATAGCTTCACTGGCTGTGGTGGCACATTCAATGTATGTTCATTTTTTGTTACCTTTGTCACTACTTATGCGACAGTATCATGCTTTGCAGGTATGCTTGTATTCTTCCACATTCACATATATTATTCTGTACCATTATACATGAATTTGGAAAGAAAGGGGACCTGGTGTCTGCATTGACAACATATGAAGCATCCAAGCAAAACTTGAGTGCTCCCAACATGTATGTCTTCCGCACAATAATAGACGTCTGTGGTCTCTGTGGTGACTACATGAAATCTAGGTACATATATGAGGTACTTTCTCTGACTGCTTTATATATTGTTTAGTAACTTATTTCTACTTATCAAAAAAAAATATATTGTTTAGTAACTTATTTCTGAATGCTTTTGTTTGGTTTGGGAAATTTAACCTATCTGAATATTGTTTTGATTGAAAAGCAGCATGTGCATCACTTTTGTGTTAGAACATGTAGACTATGAAGTATAAACTTGAGCACATTGCCAAAGTTGATTCAACCTGCAGAATCTAAGTTAAATCTAGTTTACCTTTTTTTTTTCTTTTCTTTTTTTTCTTTTTGGTCTTTTTGGTGTTGAAGGTTCATAACAATCGTGTTTTCATAATTCTTTTGGCATCATTTTAGGACAATTAGAGATTTTATGCTGCCGTTGAGTATTGGGCTTTCATTTGTATGGGTTTTGCAGCAGGACTTACTCAACCAAAAGATCACCCCAAATATTTATGTTTTCAACAGTCTCATGAACGTCAACGCCCATGATTTGAGCTACATATTGCATGTATACAAGAATATGCAAGTAAGTCTCTCTCTCTCTCTCTCCTCACAAACATGAAGTTTGTCCCTTTGCTGGGTTCCATTGACAATTAATTTTCTGGATTTTCCATGTACAATTGTATTTGACCACCAATCAGAGTGAATAATCTCTGCCATGCTTAATTAGAGATACATAATAATGGAACTCCAAATGGTCAGTATGCTTACTGTACTGCATCCCTTGCCTTTTTCCTTCTCCCTGTCTTATTTTTAGAAAAATTGATCGGTTGCATTAGGTGTTGAGCTCATAGCGTCGCTATTCTTTTCCTTTTTTGATAAAAACAATAAGAAATGATGCATTGATTTGTTAGCCAGTATACTTGATAGGTTAATTAACACTATCTATTGCTTTTATTAATGTTTATTCAGCTCAGCAAAAAACAGTACAAGCTCATAAACCTTTATTTTCTATATATTCAGAATCTTGGTGTCATGGCGGATTTGGCATCTTACAATATCCTTTTGAAGGCATGCTGTCTTGCTGGCAGAGTTGATTTGGCGCAAGATATTTATAGGGAAGTACAGCATTTGGAATTGTCGGGAATGTTGAAATTGGATGTTTTCACTTACAGCACCATTGTAAAGGTAACTCACTGTATATGGACATTACTCTCAATATCTGCATCCTCATAATTTCATTGCTTGTGAATAGACCGTAGATTTTCTTTTTCATTTTTCTTGGGGAAGTGGAATATGGTTATTTGAGACTCTTGCACAAACTTTTTGACATCGTCATGGTCTATGTATCAATTTCCAGGTCTTTGCGGATGCAAAATTGTGGCAAATGGCACTGCACATCAAAGATGATATGCTGTCAGCCGGTGTGACTCCCAACATTGTTGCATGGGCATCATTGATCAATGCCTGTGCCAATGCAGGTCTTGTAGAGCATTCAATTCAGTTGTTTGAAGAAATGCTGCAGGCTGGCTGTGAACCCAATACACAGTGTTGCAACATCCTTTTACATGCTTGTGTTGAGGCTTGCCAGTATGACAGGGCCTTCCGGCTTTTCCAATCCTGGAAGGGAAGTAGAGTCATGGAGACTACTAGTGGAGATCGTAGTAAGAATATATATGGGAATTTAACTTCAGAGAATGCGGGCGAAGAATGCAGTACTAGCATGGCAAATTGCGTATCTAATTCACATCACTTAAACTTTACTAAGAAGTTTCCCTTTACACCCTCAACTGCCACATATAATATTCTGATGAAGGCGTGTGGTACTGATTACTACCATGCAAAAGCTTTGATGGATGAGATGAGAGCAGTCGGTCTTTCCCCTAATCAGATAAGCTGGTCAATTTTGATTGATATATTTGGAGGCTTAAGAAATGTAGAAGGTGCCATACAGGTAGTGTACAAATTAATCTTGATCTACTTCGTCTTTTCTCTTCCTTTTTGCATAATTTTTCATAATGTGCTTAATTAGCTGATTATCTTACACTAGAATTATTCTTGATGCTGGTGAGAACTTGAGTGAAGATACCAATAAAAAAACCTTAGCCCTTCCCTTTTAATTTTTTGGTCTTCATTCATGTCCTTTTCATTAGGATCTAAGTTCTCTGATAACTACTTTTTCTTTCAGTGCAGATTTTGAGAAACATGTTTGGTGCTGGAATTCAACCAGATGTTATTACATATACAACAGCCATCAAGGTTACATCTTTCTTCCTACACTAGTTTGGTTATTGTAAAATGGTTGTCCTGTCATGACCACTTAATAAGATGCCTTTTTTTTTTTTTCTATTTTTTTTTAAAAATTATTATTATCTCAAATCTGTTGGACCTGGATTTTTATGCATTGTGCCCTTTGGTTTATAGGTTTGTGTGGAAAGTGAAAATTTGAAGGTAGCATTTTCATTATTTGAGCAAATGAAAAAGTATCAGATACGTCCAAATTTGGTAAGTGCTTAGAGTTGATATGCTCCTGTTCTTTATGCATGAGTGTGAATTTTACGACGTACTGTTGCAAAGCAGTTGAGGGAAGATCCTTGTCGCCTGCCCTCTAGAAGAGGCTGGTCTAAGACGTGACCTGACAAAAGGATTTTGTGTTTTCTGTATATGGTTCTGCATGGTATTGTAATGAAATTGTAATCAAAATTATGGCAGTTTCATATTGCACGCTAGATACAGTTTAGCGTATAATCATTGCGAATGGCATTCTGAAAACTGTGACTCACCATATATAACTCGTTTAAATTGTTTCTTTTCAGGTGACTTATAATACCCTTCTAAGGGCCCGCACCAGATATGGTTCCTTACATGAAGTACAGCAATGCCTGTCTATATATCAAGATATGCGCAAAGCAGGGTATGTTACTATAAAGTGATTGTATAAATATTTGTTGCATTCTTATTACCTTTTTCCTGATAACTATGAATATGTTCTGCTATCCTTAATTTACCAATTAATTATATTGCTTCATTATGGTTTATCAGTTCTTTGGGTATCTCATCACTGGAAGTGAAACTTATCAGATTACTAATATTCATAAATGCCACTTTGTGCTCTTCATTAGGGATATTTATCTAATCTAACCATTAACGATTGTTGTCCCTCTACCATCTTGCATAATCTGATTGTCTGATGAGTTGCAAGTTTCTATGAAAAGTTATATACACTCCATGGCAAAGCACCTCAGACTCATTTAGATAAAATTGGGCCAAATTTTGTCATTTCCAATTAGATAGGATTGAAGAGTGCATTATGTTTTGAAACTTGTAAGACTGGGGTAATAAGATTATATTCTATATATTTCCATTAATTTTGTCTTTGCTAAACCTTATTTTATTCATATATGCACAGCCACATACAAGTAATGTTCTTACATATTCTAAAAAGCATTTGTATCCAAGGTCATGGATAGAATAGAGAATAATCAGAGTTTCCTGGCATTGCCCTTTGTGATCAGGGGAAAGATAATTATATATTAGTTGAATATACTCTTCCTTCTGTTAATCAAGCATGCTAATGTAGGTACAAATCTAATGATTATTATCTCGAGGCGCTCATTGAGGAATGGTGTGAAGGAGTAATACAAAACAACAATCAGAACCAAGGAGAGTGCAGCTCCTGCAATAAGACCAACTTAGGGAGAACTGAAAGTCTACTTCTAGAAAAAATTGCAACACACTTGCAAAAAAGTAATGCTGAAAGACTATCCATTGACCTTCA
Organism: Corylus avellana; assembly: GCF_965113065.1. Classification (NCBI taxonomy): domain Eukaryota; kingdom Viridiplantae; phylum Streptophyta; class Magnoliopsida; order Fagales; family Betulaceae; genus Corylus; species Corylus avellana. The sequence goes on from NC_142499.1 coordinate 17,771,437, forward strand.
AGGGCTTACAAAGGTATGGATACTTTTGATATTGGGATTAAGCCTCAATTGTGTTTTACTGGTTTTAAGGAGAGGATAACTAGCTTGATACTTGCTTGCCTAGATTGCAGTTTAAATTTAATTACCATTTCTGCTTTTGTTTGTACTCTTTCAGAAATTTTCATCTCACAATTCTCAAGCTTTTTCTCATTAACTTTATGCAATATGTGTCCAACAGGTTGAAGCTCGGATTGTTGTTCTTGCAGTTCTACGAATGATCAAAGAGAACTACTATACTCATGGTATGAAAGAATCTCTTTCAATGACATCTGCAGGAAACTGTCTTGCACAGTCCATTTAAGTTAATTCACAATTATTTATATAGCTGTCAATAGTCAAAATCAGGTTAAGCATACAAGTAAATTGAGATAAAGGAGTTAATTGAATCTAAAACCCAAAAATGGGTACGAATTTTAAAGGCTGATGTTTGAATGATTCATGGTTGCAGGATATTCAGTAAAAGATGATATCTTGATCGTTTTAGGAATCCGTAAAGTAGTAGATAGAGATCCAAGAAAACAGAATTTAGAGGTGAAAAATGCAATGATTAAACTTCTGCGGGATGAATTGGGCCTTGAGGTTCTTTCAGTAGGACCTAGAAATGCACTTCATGAATCGGATTTAAACTTGGAAGAATCCAGAGAGTTGGATTGTTCTACTAGAAGACCTGCGGTTGTACAGAGGTTAAAGGTCACAAGGAAATCATTGCATCATTGGTTGCAGAGAAGAGTAGGTGCCATCAGAACATGACTATTTCTGTATGTAAAACCACTTTAGGAGTTTGTGCATGATATCAGATGTGCTAAATTCTCAACATTTTGCATTCAAAGCAGAAGAAAGTGGCGATTTGTAAGCCAGATGGTGTCACTTGTAAGTAGCACAATAATTGTATGTAATTTTTTCCCAAATTATTATATAAAACAACTCTTTTGCTCATATGGTCCTCTTGCTTCTTTTGATATTGAAACCAATACAAGTGCAAACCGAAAGGATACATCTGGGAAATTTCAGCATGACTACACAAATTTCCCAGTACTCATTACAAAAGTAAAGCAAACAAAGAGAAACACCAAGGAAATACCGTTACAGCCAATCCCTCTGCTGCAGCTTCAGGGGCAAATACACCTCAGACAAGTACTGAAACCCAAACGTGCTCAAAGCCTGAATCTCAGCCTTCTGCTTCGTCTTCACCATGAGAGTCAGCTCCTCAACCCAGCCCGGATTCTTCTTCACAAAATCCTCCTCCAACAAGTCCTTGCCGGTCTTAATATCCTGCTCCGTCATCGGCAACCGACACTGCTCTGGTATTTTGTATTTGTCCAAATCGCTCGGTCTAATCCCCAACCACTTTATATCCGGGGTCGTCAAATTGGCACTGTCATACGACATGTTCTTTGACCCGCACCCGTAGACCGACAAAATCTTCAGCCCGTAGGGATCGCTATCCACAAGCGCAAGCACCGGAAGCTTCAGCTCCATCTTCATCTTCCTCAAGAACAACCTCGTGGCCACATCGGGCTGCCCCTTGGCCGTCACGATTATACACGGGAATCGATTGTAGAACCGGTCCTCGGCCAATCGAATATACGCAGCGTCCTTCTCAACCAACAGTATAAACAACGCGTCGCTCTGCATATCCCCAACCCTGTCAATGTTGGGAGGAATGGCCTTTCCGCCCATACCCATCTTCGTGCAATCGATCATGTCGCCGTTATCGCTGAAAATGAGGCGACCCACGACGACACCTTTCTCGGCGGCGATGACGTTGAGGCTGGAGCGGGTGCAGCCGAGCATGCACGAAACGTCGTCAAGGACGGAGTCGGACTGGGTCTGGTCCTGGAAGAGCTTGACGTCGGTGTAGAAGAGGTCACGCTTGGTGACGTGGATGCTCTTGGCGCAGAGCTGGTGGATGAGCTGGAGGATGCGGGTGGTGATGGTGGATTTGCGGACAGTGGAGATGTTAGCGTAGGGGCGGAGGGAAGTCTTATCTTTAAGCACGATGCGGTCGAGCTCCGGCACGTAGAGCTGGTTGGCGGCGGAGCGTGACGGCACGTCGAAGGAGAACCCGTGGCCGTCGAGGATGGAGCGCGCGATCTTCAGAATCAGGGACTCGATGGCCGACTCGACGGAGGGGAGGGAGAGCTCGTTCACCTCGCGGCACGTGGAGGCGAGGGCAAGGTCCGCTAGGGTTAGGGTTTTGGAGGTGGATGCGGAGGAGGAGGAGGTATTGAGGAGGTCTCGGAGCGATTCGAGGATGACGGAGTCGGGTTTTAGCCGGTTCTTGAAGGGAAGCCGGGTTTCTTCGTCGGAGCTCGGGTCAGGTCGTCGTCGTTTCTTCTTCTTGTCGTCCATTTGAGGTGAGAGAGAGAGAGAGAGGCTGAGAAATGTGGATCGGTTGAAGAGTGGAAAGGCGGGAAATGAGAGTGAGAGCCTTTTGGGGGTGATCTATCTCTTCTCTCTAGGGCTAGTGAGCCTGTGAGGGGCCGTCTTTATACGACGCGGTATTGCTTGGTTATATTATTCAACATGTGTACCTCAGGTTTCAAGGTCTTTTCTGTCCGATTTCTAAAATAAAATAACAATTATAGCATATTTGGGATTGCTTTTGAAAAATAGAGCTTTCAAGTCAAAAAGAACTTTTGGGCAAAAGCTTCATTTTTAAGCTTTTGTCAAAAGTATGTTTTGTTCATTTTTAGGTTTTTTATACCTTTAAAAGCGCTTTTAATTTTTTTTATCAAATGAGTACCTTTTTTTTTTTTTTTAAAACGAGTTTTTTGAGTGTTAAAAGCACTTTTAAGCTTTTCAAATGCAATCCTAAACAGACCCTTAGAGCCGTTTTATTTTAAAATTTAGGTAATAGCGGTTTTATATAAAACTCAACGAAGAAAACTATGACATTTGAGTCCATAAAATTACTATCTGTTGCATTTAAGCTAGTTGTTACACATGACCACTTTTTAATTGGCATTTCTATGATTTTTTTTTTTTAATTTAAAATATTAAAGTAATAAATACAACTTTAAAAAAATATAAAAACAAATGGTGGCCAAACGGCCAAACTTAGGGCTAGGGGTTGTAGCGAACCACTCCAATGGCGGCCCCCAACTCACTGGGGTTGGCCATGGTGGCTGGCGGTGGATCAGCCCTTCCTATTTTTTTTTTTAAAAAAAAAATTAATCTTTTTTATAGATTAATAATTATAATAAGGTAAATTTGGTTTGTTAAGTGAGTGTTAAAATAAGAGTATTTTCATAAGACTTTTGGCCAAATATGACTTTTACGTCCAAATATATGGTCAACACTTCTGAAAAGACGTAATTACAACAAAATAATATGGTTTATTGGGTTTTGATATCTTGGACGTATATAATCTTGTGATTTGGATATCAATCTTGTGGCAAATATGTCAATACAGTTCTGACACCATGCGCACAATGTGTCACATGTGTACACATGGTAGGCAGATAAACCTTAATTTTAACAGTAAAGTGACGGAAACATTAATTTGAAATCGGTTGACCTGAATATGATTATTCCCTTTCTAAATTTCAGGCACATTACGCAATTGATGCCGGCTGGCTAGAAACCTCCGAAAATGATGCACTTTGATCAGTTGACTATAATGCCGAGTTGGCAGTAATATATGCCACCTAATATCTTTTACAGTAATATCATTTGCCCAACTCCTTGGATGGGCTTCCAACACATCCCATATACATCGAGTCACTGCTGAAGGTACGAAGCACCACCCAGAACAGAGCAGGCCGGGGTATGCCCTAAGAACAAAGTGAAAGGATGTGCGTCATTTCTTCTTCATGAGCAGCATGCTTTCAAAATATCTTCAATATCAGGATCATCCCCAGCTTCTTTGTCCTACTCAAATGAACAAATTTAACATGATGTTAGAATATTAGAAAGAAGTCCCCAGCACAAGAAATCACAACTTACATAAGTTTCAAGTGGAGTCTTTAGACACTCAAATCTTAATGCCATAAGAAAAATAAATTTAGATAAGCTTCAAGAAATTGTTGAAAAATATGTTGATTTGTCTGTGCTTTAGAAAGATTTCCAAACATCAGCAAAGATTATATGCATGCCAACATCCTTACTGTGTCATTGATCAGTTACAAAGAAAAAGGAACATGTTAGGATGGGGGGCTTGATTACCTTGTGAACGTATGAGATGTTACTTTTGCCAGGACCTGCAACTATAACTCCACCTTGCTGCCTGAGAATGGACAAACTTCCGTCAGCTTTGCAAAATACAGCACAGAAACTCACACATGACAAGTTTAGCTCAAATCAGATAAAGGTTCATCAAATCAATCTCACACATTTGCAGGTAGGTTTACATTTCTATGTAATTGTATTTTTTTTCTCTCTTTACTGGATGAAAATTGTAGTAAGTTGCCAGATTTCTTTGGTTTCTTCCTTAGGATCTTGTTATTTGTTGAAGCCACTCAAGTGATTTAGTAGACTACAAATATTTGTGATGGATGCTATAATATTATTCACTCATAAAGGAGAAAAAAAAAAAAAAAAAGAACTGAAAAATAAGAAACAGGTCAGCTTTGTGTTTATTGTTTTATCATGACTACCGAGTTGTTTTGGATCAACAATTCTGCATTATGATAAGATTTCAGAAAAGTTCACAATGTGAGAACTTGTGAACTTCACCACTAAAATATGTACATGGTATTTGTAACAAGAAGGTTCACATACCAGCCACCTCTATTCACGGTGTCCCTTTCAAATGAGAGCTTCCAGTCTTGTCGATAACCTTCCATGTATGACTGTATTATCTTGAGACCTGCCTAGAGTGTCATGGAAGCAACTAAACTGAGAATTCCTACATGCAATCACAAAGTGCCAAATTTTCACAAACACCCCCACCATCTACTAAGTCACTAGAATTTATATGCATTACAGCATTAATTAAGAATGGATTTTCACGTACTTTAGGAGTGAATGTAGTTGAAACGCCATAAACAAATCTTAAAGCTTCATATGATGAGTGGGTAGGATCAGCATAAACTTCTGAAACAAAAAACAAGGTTTCATTAGTAGGCTGCAATAAGAATAGACACACGTCTTTGGCTGTAGGACGGCATGGACTATATTTGAAGAGCTTTATCTTTCACTCTTCACACCTCTATTCTGATGAAGAAAAAGATTTTTTCACTTAAAAAAAACACAAAAAAAGTAAATTCTATGAAAAAAATAAATTCTCAATTAAAAAAGAAGAAGGTAAATTCTACATAAAAAGAATTATATGTAACTCAACACAAAATACACCATTCATTGAAACTAAATGTCTTGTAGTAGAAATGAATCATACAAGTCCTTTGAAAAAAATTAAGAGCAAAAAGTGAGAACAACGCTTTTTAAATAGTATTAATATGATTTAATTAACATTTATATATAAAAAATGCTCCACTTAAATTTGTTGTCTTAGGCCTTAAAATCTATCGAGCCACCCTCTCTCTCTCCCCCCTCTGGCCCTCCCCCTCCCCCTCCCCCAAACAAAATAAGGAAAGGATTAAAAAGCTAAAAAAAATGTCTCCATTGTACCCCATTGGCAGTAAAAACAAAGTAAAACTTAAATCACTGCTGACATATTATGATTCACATAGCCTATAAATTCTTCAGAACGTACCTCCTTTGAACTTTGTTTGCTCAGTAAATGCCCTAGCCTGCATAAAATTACTACTAATGTTTAATTAAGACAAAGATCTAGTAAAATATGAAGAAAAAAAAAATTGATTTCAGTGAAGCATCACAAGGTGAGTCACATATTTGGCAATATTAAGTTACGGACAGAGATTTCTTCCAAACTGGATTGGAGAATTTCTTTCAATCTAATTTATAAAAGTGACATTTATCCCTTAAACATGTAAAAAGCACATTTACAATCAGTGCAACGAGTATAAACCAAAAAGAGTAACATTCGAAGAATGTCATTTGGTATTTCGTCCAGCCAAAACCCAAATTTGATGGGAAGTTTATTCATGAACTTCAATAGACATGCAAACATATTCTGCACTCACCTCCATTCCCCATGAGCATGCTATCATTGCATACTTAATTCATCTATTAAGCTAACAATTAACTATCAAGAGTTCAATATGCCATTTCAGGACAAACCTGATCAATGCTACCAGGTCCAATTAAAACCAGTGCCACACCAGATTTATCCATTATATCCTGTCACCATATCACTTACGTCAGAACCATGTTAACACAACTTGCAAGCAAAAGGAAGCATTTCCCGTATATCATCTTCTTCAGAAACGTTCAGTGAATTAATTTGCAGTTAGTTGTAATACAAAGCAAAATTTCATATACAAAGATCCAACAATTTCTAATCAGCATCGATATTTCCATTCAATTTCAGCTTATCAACAACAATATCTCTGTGAACTCCTTTGTTGTTAACATGATTGATACCCCAATATCAACTAAATCTAAAACATGCCAGTTACCTGCTTGGAGGCAAGATAATCAGCTCGTTTGCGGCAAAGGACACATCTGAGAAAACAAAGACAGGCGATCTAAGCAAAAGAACGATTTGCTCAACTAGCTATTTTCTATTCAATAAGGCCATAAGGGTAACAGAAACTCACCCGAAATGGCGAGCGAATGCGACAACAGCTTTCCTATCCTTCCACAAATCAGAAATCGGAATCGCGTTTCCGTTCAAGTCGAATACGTTCACTGTGTCCAGTAAACTTGTGGTATCTTCACTCACCACCGAAGTCTCAATCCCTGTTTCACATCCGTACATTCAAAACTTCATCAGCTGAAAACTACCATACAGAACTGCGTTTGGTTACCGAGAAAATGAAGAAAGTTGAAAAAAAGAGAAATCAAAGTTTTCCTGGAAATTAGCAAAAAGATTAAAAAAATAACTACCGGAAGAGCCGGATACTGCAGAGGGTACGATGACGTGGCTTTGCCGGAGATTGGCTGTTTTCTTAGAGTGTTTCGGACTGCGAGAGAGGTTGAGAGTGCGAATAGGGAGCACACGTTTCGAACATGGATTGGTGATTCTGTTGGAGCGGATATTATTGGTTGAAAGAGTAGTAGACAGAGAAGAAGTCGCCATGGATGTTCCAGAAGAAAAGCAGAAACTCTACCAGGGATTGGTGACCCTTTGAGTCTGTGACCGTTGGCTGTAATTGTGGGAAGTTGAGCTACACGTGGCAAGACGTTAAACCAAATGACGATCGGGCCCCTCAATCGAACGGCTATGCTCTGGATATTCATACTGCATGACGTTTTTTATTTCGTTAGTGTAAACTGCATGTCGTTCTGTTTTTGGACCAAATCCAACAGAATAGAACATTCCTCTCTTCTTTCAGGTTAAAAGTGTCCAATTAGGGTTCTCAGCCCAATTCCCATCTCTCCGCAACTGAAATCTCTCTCTCTCTCTCTCCTCCAATGGCGGCCATAACCCGCCTGGCAAAGCCCTCCTCCTCCATTTCTTACCTGAGAAGGTGCTTGTCTACATCCATCTCATCAGAAACCAATCCTCTTTTTTCAAGCCGCAAAGATCCCAAGGACAGAAATGTCCAATGGGTGTTTCTCGGCTGCCCGGGCGTGGGCAAGGGCACCTACGCCAGCCGCCTTTGTAGCCTCCTCGGCGTTCCCCACATCGCCACCGGTGATCTCGTTCGCGAAGAGCTCGCCTCCTCAGGGCCCCTCTCTCAACAGGTTCTTCTGTCTCGTTCGCTGATCTATTTGTTAGAGCTCGTATTACTTTGGATTCTCATTACTACTTGGATGATTTTTCTTTGAGCTCCTTGATTGGATGGCATTGATTTTAGAATTAGTGGTAGCTTTTTTCCTTGGTGGAATTTATAAGAGGTAGAACTATCTGCTGTGTACGATAGCCTGGTTTGGGTGCTTGCTTGATAAGAATAAGAGAAATTAGCATTCAGGATTGAGTCTGCGGCTAGTTATATTTCCAAATTGAGATGCATCAGATCTCAATCTCCTAGTAATCAATGTGAGTTTCGTACAAATTTAGAGGTGGCAAAACGGGTTGGCGGGTTGACCCGTTTACGACCCGCAATGACCCATGACCCGTTTAGGGTAAATCCAAACACGACTCGTTTAGCTAACGGGTTAGCCCCACAAAATCCGGATACGACACGAGAATTTCACGAGTCACCTGACACGACTCACTTAACCCGTTTAGCTTAAAAAGTGATTTTTTATTTTTTATTTTTGAAAATGAAAGTGATGAGTCGGGTCATAAATGGGTCAATGGACCCGTTTATCAAAATAAACGGGTCAATTGACCCGTTTATGACCCAATCCTGTTAAGGGTAAACCAAAAAAATAATAATAATAAAATAAACGAGTGTAACAGGTCACCCACGGGTTGAGCCGTTAAGAGCAAAATAAACCGATCCGTTTATAACTCAAACCTGTTTAGGGTAAACCCAAACCCGGTAATTTTGTGTTGTGTTCGTGTCGGGTTGTTGGGTCGTGTCAAAATTACCAGCTCTATGTACAATGTGCATTTTTTTTATGGGTATTATTGGACAGTTATGCACCAGAATGGGTTGTTATTTGTAGGATTTAGAACCTGTAGATGGCATGTCCTGATGCTTGGGTTTTAGGAATGCCAGTCTGCTACTCAAAGAGTCAAAGGTCTCACGCAATAGGTTTTCATGGTAAAGGTCATTTTCTTAAATAAAGAAATGTTGTTTCTCAATTTTTTCCATTCTAATTTGTTTTGAAAGTCATTTCACAAACTCTATGAAAACAATAGTTTTTTCCTAAATAATTATTTTGAAATCTTAACTTCTTTGTCCTTTTTAATATACTGAAATGGGTGTAGTTTGTTGGTCGCCTATAACTTTGATGATTTAGTTCTATGATTTGTTACAAGTAGTTAAGAACCACTCTATTTGAGCTATATGGGCTTCCAGGCTTGCCAGTTGCCACGCTTTTGAATTCATGTTTTATTGTTTTAATGCGTTATTAGCGTGTGACATCCTCCACTTTAGTCTGTAGGGTTCAAGGGAGAGACAATTAATTAAATTGAGAGCATTTTTTTGAGAAGTGCTTTGAGAAAATTAAATTTTATGCTCTCTCTCTCTCTCTCTCTCTCTAAACCTCTGTTGTCTGCTGCAGCTATCGGAGATTGTAAACCAAGGTAAATTGGTCTCGGATCAAATTATAATAAACTTATTGTCAAAGAGACTGGAGGCTGGAGAAGCTAAAGGTGAATCAGGATTTATTCTTGATGGTTTTCCTCGAACAATAAATCAAGCGGTGAGCATCTTTGCTGTGGTCAAAAGAGATAGTTATTACTTAAATTATTTTTATTTTCTCTATTTATTTTATTTTATGAAAATAAATGAACGGAGTTTTTGATTGAGAAGGTTGTCACCCCTGCAATATTATTGTATCTCAATCCAAAATAAAAGAACATGTTTTTGCTGCCTACAATGAAGTCTATAATCATCTTTTTTCCCTTTCTAGCTATGTACTCTCTTATATACTTTCTATGTACTGGGATTGCGCCTTTTTCAAATAATTACATTACTTATTAAAAAAAAAAAAAACTACAGCCAAAAACACCTTTGAAAGATAATATCTGGTTGGCAAAGCGGAAATTTAGGGCTCATTTGGCAACACTTTTTAGGACTGCTTTTTGTTTTTTTAACAAAAAAATTAAAAACATTAACAAACAACTTAACACAAATAATCACAAAACATTTAAAACATCTTTCACTTTTATGTCACATCACAACCAAAAAGCAAAAAAAAAACCTTTAAAAAGCATTAGCAAACGAGCCTTTAGAGTTTGAAGCAGACCCCCATCGATTTATTGGTTGAAAACCTAAATTAAAAACAAAAAAATAAAAATCATTTAAATCTCAGCACCGCGGGGGGGGGGGGGGGCGGGGGGGGAGAGCTTTGTGTGAATTATAATTGGGGTGCTAGCTATTCCTTTCCTTTTTGGGAGGAATAGTGATTCCTCATTTTGAGGAATAGCTACAGAAATAGTTATTCTCAGGCATAATAAACTAACCAAACATCATAATAGTTATTCCTATGGAATAGCTATTCTATTCTGCATATCGCATGTGTTTCAAAATTTAGTTCTACTAATGGGGTTCATATTCCTCATTTGGGCTCAATAACAATTAGTTTTGCGAGTATTCCCCAACCCAGACAGTATTACATGAATCTCTCTCTCTCTTTGTGGAGTTGTAGAAATATGTTCTCTCTCTAGTAGCCTTTTGCCTTCATGGTATGTGCTCAAATTTCTCTCAATTGTTTGTGTTCTCAGGAAATATTGGAAGGGGTGACTGACATTGACTTGGTAGTCAATCTGAAGCTCCAGGAAGATGTTTTGCTTGAGAAATGTCTTGGAAGAAGAATTTGCAGCGAATGTGGGAAAAATTTCAATCTGGCATCGATTAATGTCAAGGGTGAAAATGGGAATCCTGGTATTAGCATGGCTCCACTTCTTCCCCCAGCACATTGCACGGTAAAGCTTATTACTCGGTCAGATGATACTGAAGCAGTTGTAAAAGAACGGCTTCGTGTATACAGTGAAAAGGTAATTTTCAATTCTTTACTATGCTATTTATGGAGGGCCATTTGCAAGACACTTGTGAATGCCATGAGTTTAACCTGAAATATATTTTCCCCGTTCATGTGGTCGACGTTTGTATTGTTCAAATGGTTTTATTGAAAGTAGATTACACCATATTATTATCTATGGCTCCTTTTGAATTTGGTAAATGTCTTTTTATACTTTTTATTTGGGGTGCCCTTACACTTCTGTTGTTTTTGCAGAGTCAGCCTGTGGAGGAATTTTATCGTAGTCGAGGAAAATTATTGGAGTTTGATCTGCCAGGAGGGATCCCACAATCCTGGCCAAAATTGCTTGAAGCTCTCAATCTTGATGATTATGAGGAGAAGCAGTCTGCTGCAGCATAAGCTTTTGTACTGTACCACTGAAGGTGAGTATGTTATTCTTTGCATGCAAGGTGCATGCCCGTGATTTTGCAGGAGGAAAGAATGAGAAAGAACATTTTTTTTCTCCATTATGAAATTAAAAAAAAAAAAAAACTTGAAATCTGTGTAGTAATTTGATCTCTACCGGATGCCTGGAATAGGCTTTTTCTATTTTGTTTGGTTTTAGATGAAGAGGTTTCTAGTTTATTATTGTGTAAGAGGGAGATAGAGAGAGAGCATTTGTTACAGTATTGTTTGGTTGAGGGATGCTTTTGTTTTAGGAAGTAATTATATGGCAGCAATAAGCTTCAACAGTGGAAGCTGATATATTGATACAATGATACTGTATTGTTGTAACTTATCATTAATGCTTTACTCTTAAGCACTTAAGTGCTTAAGTGACGATCTGAAGTTCCTGACAAACGTAGACTTTTTTTTAAGTGATACTAGATTTCATCTTTCTTATTGGGTGATTAAAATTTCTGATATTTTCTTTACAAGAAGTACTAGTGTACAGTATACTAAAATCGAATGAGTTCCAAGTTGAATCTCTCTTGGAATAGGATACTTCTCTAATGTATATATGCATGTCCCATTTGCCCTTTCTCTTCCCTTGGGCTTTATGATATTTCTTTCCAGTCAATCATTTAATGAATTATAAATGAATGATTATCAATCTGTGCTTGATTGGGTTTCCTTTGCAGCTGGCCGAGCTGGTTGGCTCTAGTATTGCCAGGCAGTAAGTTAACACAGCTGCATACATTGAATTAGGGCACAGTACCAGCTCTTGACTGCAAGAGTTTGAGTAGTGCAAGATAGATTCTGCTGTACATTTTACCTATTTGAATCATGTCAAATTAGAAATTTAATTTACACCTCAGTAATGAGATGCATAGAATGAAGTTGATTTCTTAAACAATTCAATATGGTTTATTATAGTTGATGACATAGTTTTAGTTCCTATGCAAAGGCAACAGAAAACATAGGGTGAACAAAAAATTATAATTTTTTGAGACAATTTTAATTTAGCTTCACTTGCCCTACAAGCTAAATTTTGTTTGTTCTTTTGATGGATGGCCCTACTTACTATCTATGATAGTTCTGGTTTGGAGAGGTTATAGCTTTATAAGGATCCTCTGTTCTTGAAGCAGAATTTGCTAGCTGAAAGAAGGATGGAGTTCCTTTTTCTTTTTCTAGGCACAGAAGGATCGATTTCAATTAGCATTCTCCATTACCTTCTAGCTTTAGCTTTTGCACATGAAAGACATCTAAGCCTTTATTTTCACGTCTGGCCTCTCCCTTTTTCTTTTTGTGGTTCTTTTTGGCTCATTTTGCACTCTTCATTTTCTGCTTTATAGCTGTTTTCATGGACCTTTTCTATTTGGAGGTTTAGTGATGGGCCCGTTAACTTCAACAGAAACTAAATAATTAAAATTTATTTAAAAAAAAAAAAAAACAGTTTCTTTATTTGGACAGCTGAATTCACATGGCCTCTCTCACAAAAGCTAGCTACTCAATTTGGACGCATAATTATTGTATATCTTCATCCAGAGAGAACTTTGTTTTAGGGTTACGGGAAAAGAGATAAGACGCCTTGAACTTTGATTGCTACTTTCATAAGACGTCGCTTATTCTTTTTAGGAAAATAGCTTCTCTCTTATTTTTTATTATTATTTTTTTTATGAGAAATACTACATGTATGATCTATTTAAAATCTAATGGTAATTTTCATTGCCACATAAAATTAAAAAAAAAAAAAAAAATGCACTTGAAGGTGATTGTAGCATTTCTCCTCTTTTATTTGGGTATTTGAAAAACCTTAAAGCTCTTTCTTATTGGGGAGACCGTCACTTTTAAACCTTTTGTTCTAAGTAACCCTTTTTTCTTTGAGGAGTGTTAGACTTACAAATAAATTTTACAGAAAATTTTTTTACAAATTGATGTGACACTGTATGATTAGGTTTTTCAAAATTTGAACTTATTTTATATCCAATCATATTGTGTCACATAAGTTTGTATAAATTTTTTTGTAAAATTTGTTTGTAAGCCTAACATTTATCTTCTCATTTTTATTATGAAATAATGTATTTACACAAATAAAAATTTAAGGCTCTTCCTTGTGGGACTGTATTGAAACTTGGGCATCCCTCACTGGTGATGGATAAGACGTGTTTGTCAAGTTCAATATACCTTAAAAGAGTAGCAGTGGTGGAGACAGGAATCCACCAAGCTGCGTCCAGCTATTGAACCGTCAAAGCGGCATGGATGTCCCCTTGTCGTTTCAATGCTCACATGCGTGCTTATAAATCATAAAACGGAAATAAATGGTTATTCACAAATAATGGCAGGAAAGAGAGCGTGACATTGGTAAACTCTACTTGACTTCTCAAATTATTATTTAATTTGTAATTTTATTTTCAAATTTTAGAAAAATTATAATGCTCCCCCACAAATTACCAAACCTTTTTACTTGGCCTTTGCTATTAATATTTTTTTGTTAATTTGGACGGAAAATGCTAATTGTATGTGAAAATACAATTGTATCCTTATATTAACAAAAATTTATAGCCATGGAGGTGACCCACGACTAGAAATGATTTGTAATGACGAATTTATTTTATACTTTTTATTCGAGTTAACACTCCCTCTCCCGAATAAAAAATAAATAAAACACTCCCTCTTCCATTTTGATCCATGAAGGCCTTGATTGAACTTATTGGCCTTGTCCATGAATTCTTGAAGGGTGGAAAGAGTTCTCTAGGTGCATTTCTCCATAAAGGCGCTGCACAACCAAATTCCTCGGAGGAGAGTGGTAGGATCACGCTCTAGAACATGATCCTCGAGAGTATCTAGTTAATTATATTTGAGGGGTATTTTTGTCTTTTCACTTTTTGAATGAACAAAAATACTCATTTAATATAATTAATTGGATACTTTCAAGTACTAATTCTCACGCTCTCTATTGAAGTAGACCATTGAGTTATTAAGGGACTTTGTTTCACCTTTCTTAAGGGTGAAGAGGTACATCACTAGTCTCCTACTATTGCGTCTTCCAATAAATCGAGTGATGAATTATTTGTACAAGTTCATGAATGACCTTATTGCTGCATCATATCGTGGCTTTGTTGCAGGGTTTGGTTCATGTTATAAAAATAAAAAATAAAAAAAGTGCAATGAGCTGCTGCTCTTGAAAATCGAGCTAACCGGAGATACTATTGTTGTCACCTCTAACACTCTTTGATGACATGGTGTTCAACATGAGGTGGTCTTTGTCTAAGGTATTTGCAATCGGTTCTCACATATGGTGCAAAACTGTTGATACAGTTGACCGTACACTGATACTTCAATCGAAAATACCTGTTACACAAAGGAAGCTAAGCAAATGAGCTTACTGTGTGTGTCAACAATCGATTTCTCCAATGCTCAAGTCAATGTATAAAATTTAGAGAAATTTTTTTAAAAAAAAAGAAAAAAAGAAGAAGAAGAGACTAGTGAGAGAATGATATTAGAATATAAATTAAATTATTAAATTCATATTTTCCTATCAAGTTAATCTTTTGAGATAAGGCTGCTTCCTCTTTTTTCTATAATACCGAAATTGGTCTCTTACCTCTTATGATTATTTGATTATAGTGATGATGACCTTTTTTTCTTTCTAATTTATAGTGATGATGACTTATTTAAGGAGATTTCGTTTCCTTTCCTTCCTTATCCATGTTGTGATTATGTCTAATAACATGACACACTCTGTCTCTCTCTAGTCTTGAATGATTCTTTTAAAATCTTGATGCCAATAATTCTAAACTTGACCTGACTATCCTTGTGTTTGGGGCAATGAATCTAGGTGGATTACCATCTTAGGTTGTAGGCATGTAACCTCATAAACTTTGTCAAAAGATTAATTTTATATAGTACTATAATTTCATTTTACTCTTGTTTTATTAAACCCAAGTGACAATGTTCATTAATCTTTATAGTAATTCTTATTAAAAAAGAAATTAATAAACAACGTCACACCAAAATAATTCTATTAAAGCAACCTAAACCTAATTTTCTCTTTAATGACAACATATTTTCATGGTCCCACGAATTAAGAAATGGGACATAATTCCACCTCATCGGCAAAAAGCATAATTGGAGTACAATGACTTTCTTGTTTGTTGCTATTCAACTGGGATCACGTACTTTCTTCTTTGCTTGGAGTTCAAGGTTTTCTTAGGGTTTGGTTCTCTCAAATCTTATACTCATTCATTCAGACTTGGATCGTCTCCATTTCAAATGAAATGGAAAGGATCAAGTTAATTGTCTTTAAGAGAGTAATTTTGTCATTTTTGTGCTCCCTGTTTTTCATTTGGACAAAAATACCTCTTTATAATAACTAAATGGATCTCCTCCATTTCAAATGAAATGGAGAGGATCATTCTCCCATTCAGAGAGGGTGCAATCAATTTTTTCTTACTTAGTAAGGCATTTGAAAACTGTCTAAAATGAGTAATCAAACAGCAATTTGGACTCACCACAAAGTTTTCTCCAAATCGAATTACGGTAATTTTTTTTAATTCATTTTACTAAACTAATAAGTGTCTAAAATGAGCAATACTAGAAGAATGACTAAATATCTTTTTAAATATGACGTGTTTTTTAAAATCACTAATAAATTAAAATTCAATAAAGTCATATTTAGGAAAATTGTAGTCCTCCTTCTAGCATTACTCGTCTAAAATTTATGTGATTATTATATATATTTTTAATAGAACAAATGATTTTTACATATATTTTTAAAAATTAAGAAAAAAAACAGAGTACATAAATCCATGAGGCATCAAAGTTATGAGCGAATTTATTAAGAAAAAGAAAAGAGCGAAAAAGTCACGTGCCATGCACATTTTATAATTTATATTTTTTGGGATTTGTGCTATTCAATTCAAAACACTGAGCTCGATGACAATTTCTGAAATTCGAGTTAATTGTCACGGCTCCAGATAATATATATATAATTTGTCGGAATATGGAAAAATAAAATGAAATAAAAAGGCTTTGTGGTGAAGATATTGCAATTTGCAGGGAATTGCAGGACCTTGGAGCAATTACGTTGGCACGTGCGGTGGATAACACAACTACCAGTCTCAGCCGTAGAATATCAGTTGGGATTTTGGAGGTTGTATCCTATTCGTGGATGACACCGTCGCACGTGTTCTTTCAACCCCAACTAACTTTCTCACCTCCCAACCTCATCTAATCCTCTATACCATGCTACATGCCAAACCCACCTTATACTTTTTTTTTTAATATATATATATATATATATATATATATATATATTTATTTATTTATTTATATTTTTGTATATTAAAGGTGCCATTGGGGATTAGATTACTATAACTTGGTAAATAAAATATAAAGCTTATTAACTTTCCACTAGGGTAACCTAGTATTCGTGCGATCATAGTAGCACAAACTCGCGGATGACTGCTCAAGAAGGACCTAAACGGTGGAAACCGCAGGCACACTCTCAAGATCAGTTGAGCCATCAATGAGAACCAAGGTGGTTTATACTAAACCAGCATGAGAATTCTCCATTACGGATATTCGAACCACACCCTAATATTTATCTAACCACTTGAAATTTTTCTTGGGTCATTGAACTACCACACCTTTGGTGGTGAATAAATATAAGTTAGAAATACAAAGTAGAGTATTCCTTATGAGATCGAACTTGTTAAATCACCGTTTTTCTAAAAGTTGAAGCTGATAGAATAAAAAATATGTTTATTGAATATCGTTCATTCTTCTCAATTTTAATTTATTAAATAGAAAAAAAAAAGGCAAAAAGAAAAATATATTTTTATTATTCCTAAGTGATAATATATACTAAACAATGAGATGTTCACCCCTTCTTAGACAATTATTTATGAACTGAATCCAATGTGATTTTTTTTTTCTTTGTTATGGGCAAGGTGATATTATATTATCTCAATTATTGATTAAGAACTTTTCTTTAAATATGAATGACAACCAATTAATGTAAGGATTGGTTAAAAAAAAAAAAAAAAAAATCCATTATCTTAAATAGTCCACTCCTTACCACATAAAAAGGCAAAAAACAAAACACATAAATGCACCATCCTAGACTTCTAGTCTGCATTCAATTATCAAAGTATGGGTTAAACAATATAAAACTTTTTAGTCTTTCAAATACTTATGTATAAGAAGGCCATGCCTTGTCAATTATTGGTGCATAAAAAATTAAAAAAAAAAAATCAAAAATCATTATTTTTTTTTATATAGTTTTAATTTTGGAGAATACTTCTTCCATCAAAGATGGTAATAAGCATTGAAAAAGTAGAGTTTGACATGGAAAAGAAAAAAAGAAAAGGATGTGTAATCTAGCGGTCAGCATTAAATGACTGTTAGTAAAGGATGTGATATAAAGTAAGATACGTGATCTTTGAAATCTAACGTTTAAGTTAAGTGACCATTGCGAGTAATTTTAGGAGGTTTATTTGTGTCATACTAAGAATGATATGGCTATTAAAATCACAATTAAACTTGTAATTGATCATTATTAAGTTTTGATCTAAGAGTGATTTTAATAGCTACTTCATTCTTAATAGGACACAAGTACATCATTTAAAATTACTCGACCATTGCGATTGAGGGATCAAAATTAGATTATTATTCATTTTGAAGTAAGGTGTATATTAATCAAGAATAATAAATGAAGATGTTAATATTTTATTTTATTAAATTTAATCGTGCATAAAATGTCACATTATTTAAATATTTTAAATAATATGAATTTGACCATAAAATAACTCTTCTTTATTTAACTTCAAATAAAGAGAATCTTATTCCTTTAATAATTATGCATGAAAAATGATTTACACCACATCATGAAAATGTATATCTTCATGAAAATACATATGTTATGGAAAGATTCTTGAACAAGAAAAGACAACCCGTTTATGAAAAGACACTTATTCATAGAATGATACATGTTTATAAAAGCATACATGTTGATGAAAAGACACACATATAAATTCATGGGCTCATCATGAAAAAAGGTACTAGATAATGAAAATGACATATGTTCATGATTAATGAAAAAGTACATGTTCTATAACAAAAAGACCCATGTATTCGAAACATGATCATCTACAATTGAAATCGACCTCTACAATTGAAATCAATCAGAAAGATGTCGGTTCATTTT
Source organism: Corylus avellana (assembly GCF_965113065.1). Taxonomy (NCBI): domain Eukaryota; kingdom Viridiplantae; phylum Streptophyta; class Magnoliopsida; order Fagales; family Betulaceae; genus Corylus; species Corylus avellana. The sequence continues at coordinate 17,789,672 of NC_142499.1, forward strand.
ATTGAGCGGGTAAAACTATCATTTCCAGCTAGAGATGATTCGATTTTCACCGTCCATAAAAAGGTGCTTCTTCAAAACAATCACCGATTCACCATGGTTAATGAAAAGATATTAATTACTAAATCTATAAACAGACCACCCCATCTATAGAATTCTCCTACAATTTCTATGTTTCTCTTCCAAAAGATTATTCTTGGCATTATTAAAAACATCCTTATGCTCTATTTTCTGCAAAAACAAAATATTAATATTCTTCTCTGAATAAAACAATAAGAAGGTATTCATATTTAATTTCATTTATGCATAACGCAGTTAAACAACAAATAAATTCGAGCTTCATTGCATCTCGGAATAAAATTCAGTGTAACACAAAGCACTGACATGGCAGAGACAAACATCATCGTAAGAAAAACGACTCGATCGGTAACACAATTTTACTCTTATTTTTTAAATGCAGATTTTTTTTAGGATCCAATTATTTGGATAAAGAAGCAAATGGGTTGGAAATGTGTTAATTTTAACCTTCACCCAAAAAAATAGCTTTATTATTATTATTTTTTCAGACCTAAAATCACTTCCAAAGCCAACAAACGATGGATTTGATGTTTTTTTGCAACCTTTGTGCATCTGACATTGGAGGAATATTGGGATATCCTCAACAGCTAACAAAATGATAAACCGACAACATGGTATATGTCTTCCTGTCCATATTTTGTCAATTTCCAGCACCAGAAGGTCCATAAACCTGCTTTTTAGGTGCAGACTTTTGGCTACAATGTCGTTAAAGGTTAATTAGGTCACCCTCAAAAACATCTTGAACTCAAAATTTTGCAATGAAATATGGTTGATAACTAACAAGTGTAAGAATTCAATTAAATGGAATTTCTTACAACAAGAACATTCAGAAAATATGGTTGCTAACAAGAATATCCTAAGACTCTTGAGGTCCCCCAGAAATATGGTTGCTAACTAACAAGTGTAAGAATTCAATTAAAAGGAATTTCTTACAACAAGAACATTCAGAAAATATGGTTGCTAACAAGAATATCCTAAGACTAATCTGGGGGACCTCAAGAGTCTTAGGAAATTCTTGTTATTTATTCGTCCTAATTTGAGAAACAAAATTATGCAATTATTCCCATTTGGGACACCGTCAACTGCCTTTAAGGGATGGGGCCGTGATGGCCTGGAGTCGCCACCACCCCCCTCTCGAGTGGGAGTTGCCAGATTTTTGATAATTTATTGTCTGAAGGTGTTAATAAATTTGGGTGGGTGATAATTTTAGGGTTAATTGCCTTTTTAGTACTTAAGTTTTTATATTTTTATTTATTTCTACTTAAATTTCAATTCGTATTACAGATGATATTTGATTTATGAGTAAATACCAAAATTTAGTACCTTCGTTACCATTCCATCAGCTAAACATAAAGGGGAATAATAAGATAGTGACATAAATATATACGTGGTTCGGTCTATAACTTATAAAGCCCTAAAGCTGCATTAAGCTTTTGTTTCTCTAAGTGATATTTACAATATAACATGCTCATATTTATAGGAGAATCATATTGGATACAAATAAACTTCTACTCTAATTAGGTTAGCTAGGTGATAGTATTTAACTATTCACATATAACTCAGTGATAATTTTTTAGTGTGACTCAGTGATATTCTTTCACTATTAGTCAGTAATAATTTTAAACTGTGACTATTATTTTCGAACTCTATGATATACTCTAACAGTTTCGGTCACTCTTACGATCACTCCTAATGCCATTGAGGGTGGTTCAGCCACTCCTAATGGCCAAAAAGGGGTGATCAAAATCACCCTTGGCCGTAGGAGTGGTCGAAACTATCCCCATTGCAGTCCATTAATTTGGCTACAGAAGTACTAAATTAATATTTACCCATAGATTAAGTACTTTATGTGATACAAATTAAAACTTAGATGAAAATAAAAATAAAAGGTACTAAAAAAAATAATTAACCATAATTATGAATATATCCTTCAATGTTTCTTTCAAAAATCCAGGGGGAAGGTCTGTTTCAGTAATCAATACTGGGCCTTCACATACATTGGTAACGTGTGAAATCCACAAAACCGTCGGAAGAAAATAATAGAGCGTTTAAATTAAGAGTGCCAGATTTTCACAATATGCCACGGTTTCCTGACCAACGGACAAGATCCGTTTCACCAGCCACTGGGATTTGGCGTGCATTTCACGCGCCACTATCTAAATGAGATTCTGAGAGAGTCAAATGGTTGGAAACAGAGACCGTTAGTTGGCCGTACAGTTAGGCTCGGGGGCTCTTCCTTGCTCCGAACCACCGATCACACTATCACAGTCTGAGACAAAAATTACTGAAACCCCACAAAAAAAAAAACCATTTGCATAAAAATCATAAAATAACAAAATAAATAGTTGGGTGATGGTGGGATTTTCCTCTTCTTTCTGCTGCAACTTTTCTCTGTGTCAAACTTTTCTCTCTCCCTCTAGATTGGGTACCGTTCAAAAAACCCCATCATTTTTCTTTTTTCTTTTCAAGCTTGTGTTCTGCACCAAAAAGACAAGCCCAGTATATCTAGTGGCCTTTCATTAGTTAAACTGGTTAAGGTCTCTCTCTCTCTCTCTCTCTCTCTCTCTCCAATATCAAGTTCTTGTACTTATGTGACTGTTTTTTTTTTTTTTTAATCTTCTAAATTCCAGATTCTATTTATTGCTTACAAAGCTCTCCACTGTGTAATATACAGGTGAAGGTGAATGTTATAAAACGAGTTGGTGAATGGTGCTTCAAGAAGCCAACCAACTTCTTAGCTTGTTAGTTATTTGTCTGTCTGGTTAGTTCTCACTTCCTTTCCTGTTTATTTTGATTTTGACTATGTAAATCTTTTTGGGTTTTGATCTATGAGTTTATGTGTATGTGCTTTTAGCTCTTAGGGTCACTGGGGTTTCTGGGATTTTTACTTTTTTGCGTCTTTTTTTGGGAAAATTTATTCGATTGTTGTTGTGAATTAGGAGGGAGCAGAAGGGTTAAGGTGAAATTGTTTTCTGTTTGTTGTCATTCAATATGCTGGTTGCTTTGTTTCCGGGCAGTTATTTTAATTGATGTTGTGTAGGATTCTTGGAAGCTTTTTTTTTTGTTGTTGCCTATTGAGTTGGGGTTTTCTTTTCTTTTTCTCTCTCTCTCTCTCCTTTTTTTTTTTTTCTTGAAAAAGATGAAAGAATCTAGGTTGGGTGTTGGTGAGTTTCTTGATTTAGCGTTTAAGAATATTGTCCCCATATACAGATTGAGATATTTTATGGTAGTTCTCGGATCTGCAAAGAGTCGCAGCTATATTCTTGGCATTGTGGTTTTTGAAGAGGAAAATTTCGGGTTATTACAACGCTTTATAAGGTTTATTATCTATATTTGGATTGGTGACGAGGTTCATGTTCATGATTATGGAAGAAGAACATTAAGGGCTGCTAACGGAGGAGCTGAGCTTTTAGGGAGAAAAGTATTTAGCAAGTGGCAAATTTGTGGTTGCAATGAGAAACAAGGAAATTTAGAGAGTTGGAGGCAGATCCTTATCATTAAGCCTGCTCACAGATGTAAGTTGGATGGTGAAATCCACCAAGGGATATCTCATATCTATCTGATATTGTATTGTATTTTTGCTGAAGAGAATGAATGGATGCTTTAATAATAGAGGTTTCGAAGATTGCAGAGGGAGAATTATTCCTGGTTATGAGGTACAAATTCCATTATTCAACTAAGGCAAAATCTTGGTTGAAGCTTGAGAGAAACTTTTCAGTCATTCAAATGAGTATTTTGGGGAAACTATAGCTATTTCTCATTCTATCCCTCTTTGTTTGTTTGTTTGTTTTTCTTCTTCTTCTTTTGAGAGCGGCTTGGACTTCTTTCCAATGTCTTAGTGCTGAGGCGTTCAGTGATGGCTCTTAGCTTGTATCATAGGGAACTAGTTTCCAAAAAATAAATTCTCATTTTGTCATGCAACTTTGATGGTGTTCAAAACCCAGTTGATTTTGGAAATGGTTCCTGAATTTGACCCGTTATGACTTCATGGCTGAAATGATTAATATTTTGTTGGGAAGAATTCCTTGGCTGCCCAAAATAAAGAGCACAACCTCTTTAATGCTGGGAGAATTGTAGAACTTTGTTTAGTAGTAGCAGAGATATCCTGAAAGCGAATGGGTTTTTCTGGGTCAAGTACCAAATGCAGTTTGGGCTCAGTTTGTCTTAACTTAGAATCAATGCAATTTTGGGTGTGTGTTTTAGGTGGTATTTTGTTTTCTACTGGTGGATATTATATGAGCTAAACGAGGGGGTGATCTCCAGCCTGCATTTTAGAAATGACTTCTGGAGATATTGAGTTTTTATTTGTTTTTCTTTTTTTTTGGGTGATGTTGATTTATTATCATTCAGTAGGGATTACCATAAATTTCTCTTATAGTTTCTTTATAAATTATATTAGCAGTGGTAGTTTTTTGTAACTGTATTTTGCACTTAATATTTTACTGTAGTATTTCTACTCTTTGTACTTTGAATTGAATAGGGATTAAGGGTTCATAATGATTTAGGGACCATTGAACTTCATAGTAAGACTAACTGACAATTTTTTACATGACTTACAAACCAGACACGAACGCAACACAATATTAGTGGGTTAGAATGAAAGGGTTTGAACTACTTAATTAAATAGGTCGGGTGAGGGTTAACCTATATATTCTTATACACATACCTTCATACGACCTCAATCCGATACGTGAGCACCAATTGTCACCCCTATTTCACCCTTCTTTCTAAACCATTTTAAGCATATTTCCGACCAAAAAAAAAAGGGGGGGGGGGGGGGGATAAAAATGAAATTTAGAACCAAATATAATTGCTTTATAGTCAAAGTCATACTTAAGAACTTTGTATTTTTATTTTTTATTTTTAAAAAAATGATTAAAATTTAATGTAAAGCCCTTCAACTGGAAGGAGCTTCAAAAATAGAAGAAAAATATGTTTGCTTATAGTTTTAGAGACTTGCTTCAATTTGATCCAGTTATCTTGTATCTTTCTTTGTTTTTTTGAAAGATTTTACAAGCATAGGCTTTCTTCTAAAGCTAGCCAGCTGATTAGCATGGTTAAAAATTTCTTCACTAATGTCTTTGGTGTCTTCCCATCTTCCTATGATCCTATCCTATATTTATGTTTGGTTCAATTATGGAAAGGTCAGTCGGTTTGATGAATGAATGTTCTGGAAGTGAGATATAACAACTGATTTTATATATGTCTTCACACTATTACATTAGCATTGGGTTACGAGTCAGATTTGCAATGCATGTTTCATATAGCAGTGGTTTTTATACCAAGTGATGCATGCGGATGCATGTGGCATAATAGTATTCTTTAATATGATGATTAATGCCTTTGCTCTTCTCCCTTCTTGTCGTTTTATTATTCTACTCGCTAATTGTTTATCTAATAATAACAGTATTATGCAGGTTTGAAGAATAATCTCAGTTTTGTACAGCTGGAATCAATGTGGACAAAAGCACATCTTACTTGTCCTTCTACTTAAAGCACCACCTCCTAACAAGTTCATAATTTATCTTGCTATCTCTACTAGAGGAATACCGAGTACTCCAGGCATATGATGATTGGAGTTCAAAGCTTTCCATTAGTTCATAGGTTTATATCTCATGCTCCATGAAAACGTAATTAGAAGAGCATTCTAATCGTTTGGGATGGATATTAAGGAAGTAGAGAGAATAGTTATTGCTAAACCAGTTGCTTCAAGGCCTACTTGTTCCAGTTTTAGATCATTCTCAGAACTTCTCGCAGGCGCAATTGATGCCTCGCCTTCTAATGTATGTGCTGAAACTGCAGTTGCCGCTATTAGACCAAAGACGGTGAGGTTCAAGCCAATGGTGAATCATGCTCCTGCTGGACTGGTTTCTTCCCAGGTGAGCTTCTAGTTCTTCAAAGTGTCCTTCATTCAGTTCTTCTTATCATCTGATCTTTATGGTGCCCTATAATTTCAGGCTGAGATCTCTGGAACAGCTGTGTGTAATTCATCTGATAAGGTTTCAAAATTTGATAGCAAATCAACTGTGATATACAAACCATTGGCTAAACTTGTATCGAAGACAACTGTTTCTCTCTTGGCAACTATGGTCAGTTGCTAAAACCTGCATGTTTGTTGTTTTATAGGGGTACCTCTTTCTTTTCTGGCATATATGGTCTTTTAATGGCCACTCCTGTTGTTTTACTGTCATTTTACTTTTATCTCTTTGTTCTGTCCTCTATGAACTTGTGATCCTATGCAATACATGTGCAGAAGACATAAAATTGAACTTGGATAACTGTGTTCTTCCAAAAATATAATATTTTTTTTCCTTTTGCTACCAGGGAAACTTCGATACTAGCCATCAACAACTACAACCATCAGTTGAGGCTTCTGTCCAACATACAAACCAAGATAAACAAAATTTCAGATCCCAAATTACCTCAAATCTTCACCAGAACATTCCATCACATGTTGAAACGAACCAGACAATTGGGCCCTCAAAGACAGCATCCCAGAACCTGGAGGAAGATCCAAAAGCTTTGCCGATCATAGCTAATGCTGATAGACCTTCTTATGATGGATATAATTGGAGGAAATATGGCCAAAAGCAAGTCAAAGGAAGTGAGTACCCAAGAAGTTATTACAAATGCACGCACCCAAATTGTCCCGTGAAAAAGAAGGTTGAGAGATCGTTGGACGGTCAGATTGCAGAGATTGTCTACAAGGGTGAGCACAACCATTCAAAGCCTCAACCTCCGAAGCGCAACTCGTCAGGGACACAAGGGCTAGGAATTGTATCTGATGGGCCTGGTCAAGATGCTAACATTCCATTGTGGTCTAGTCACAACAATGAAGGGAATGAAGGGTCTGAAGGTAGAGTAGAAAACCAGAATGAAGTAGGATTATCTGCACGTTTGACTTATCAGGGCAAAACTCCACTGCCTTATGATCCTGCACCAACTGGAGTAGTTAATGCTGGTGGTGGAACTCCTGATCATTCCTGTGGTCTTAGTGGAGAATGTGAAGAAGGGAGCAAAGCAACAGAGCCAGAGGATGATGAGCCCAGAAGTAAAAGAAGGTAAGATTAATAATGAATGCCTATAGCGACCTAAAATGAAATCAGTAGCATGTATCACCAAGGTCAGTGGCCCTATTTGTTAGAATATAGATTAAATAATTAAATTTATTCCTGAATTCGAACTGTGGCTTCATCATTCACCTTTAATTTTAATTAAATATTCTACTTGCTGTTTCCTATATGCTGAAAGAATCACTAGCCCTCTGCTTATTTAAGAATTAAATAAGTTTGTCTTATGCCAATTTGTTTACCTTTTTTCTTTCTTCCTATATATCTTCCCCTGCGTCCTTACACAGTCAATAAGGTTACTCTTTTCTGTGAACATCATAATCATTCCTTTTATTCAAGTTAAAAGTGATAGCATTTGCTGAAAATATGCTCTCTGCTTCAGGAAAAGCGAGAATCAATCCAATGAAGCAGGCATATCAGGGGAAGGTGCACAAGAGCCCCGCATTGTGGTGCAAAACTCCACCGATTCCGAGATTATGGTTGATGGGTTTCGCTGGAGGAAATATGGGCAGAAGGTTGTCAAGGGAAATCCATATCCCAGGTTGAGATTTGTGTACATTTTATGTCGATACGATCTCTTAAAAGTCTGAAGTGTTTGGTCTTTCCTTCCAGAGAATATTTCTTAAGCATCACTTGATCTGTCTTGCAGAAGTTACTATCGATGTACCAGTCTCAAATGCAACGTGCGCAAACATGTGGAAAGAGCATCAGATGATCCAAGAGCTTTTGTCACAACATACGAGGGAAAACATAACCACGAAATGCCAGTGAGGAGCACAAATCCAGTGGCCTCTGAAACAGATTTGCAGGCTCCTAAAAGTAAAGACAAGCGATGATTGACACCGTGGATTGAAAAACTTCAAACAACCCATCATTTAATCAGACAAAAGTAGGCCAGGTAGAGAGTTCAAGGGCATCAGAAGCCAGACGGCTGAAGCAATCTGCAATGGTGGATCATCTCATAGCTTCTTGATGAAGACAGCTTCTTTTTTTTTGTTTTCCCCTCCTTTTTGTGAGTAACTCAGATTCTGAGACGGTGAAATAGCTTATAGCTGCTGTCCTTTAAAGCCATGTTGATGGATCACTTAGCTTTTTTAGCATATTCTTTCTCTTTTTTAATTGTTTCCCACTCCATAATAGTAGACTTGCATTACACATCCAGTGTAATATTTATATATGTGCGCTTTAAATTCCGTTTCACTTGTTGAATTCTTGTTACAAGCTTCATCGTTTGATGATTTAGCAAACCGTTGGCTATGTGCTTAATACGCATGGACGTTCAAAAAAGTACAAGCATTTTGGATTCTCTTATATTTATCCTTCCCATGAGCTTCATGAACTTAGGTTGAGATTTTAGAGAAGTGCAGCCCTACAATTCCTTTAATCCATGCCTTTCATTCAAATAGGAATGGCCTAGTCAAGCCAAGTAAACATTAAAAGGCAAAAGAATAAAAAATAAGGCTTCGTTTGCTTTGACATTTTCTTATTTTTAAGTGTTTGGTGTGACCAAAAAAATTGGTCAAATTAAAAACATTTTTGGTTGACCAAAAAAACCTCTTTAAGCCGTGTAAAATGTTTACTTTTTTAAAACCATTTTTCGAGTTTAACCTTGTTGAAAGTTGCATGCTATTGCTAGAGTTTGCTGGACGCCATTAAAGTTAGCATGAGGTCACTGGTCGTTGTCACAATTTTTTTATACGAGCTAAATGCTAAAAAAACGTTTTCAACTGAAATCATTTTCCTGAATAACAATTTTGCTGAAAATATTTTCTTACTGTCAAAACAAACAAAACATAAAAAGAAGTGAATGTGGTGGCTCACCACCTCCTCATCCTTTGAGGAGGTGGTCAACCACCCTAATAATTGGCTTAATAGTAGGTGAACACCCTTTACAGCCTTTTTCTTTTTATTTTAAGTAGCCGACCACCCCCAATCACTTCTTTGGGGTGCTCAAAGGTAGTCGGACCACTATATCTCTCAAATCAATTTTAACATTGGACATAGATTTTCTCCAAATTTATATATATATATATATATATATATATATATATTTCTCAACTTTTTGAGCCCACTTAAAATAAAAAATAAAAAAAATAAAAAATAATAATTTTTGACCCATAAAAATTATAGGTGCCACAGTCCAAATATTACTCGATCTATGCCTTGTCAATAACATGCACCAAGTTTTCGTTTGTCTTGTTGTGTGGACCAACTTCAACATTTACGGTTTGTTGAGGATGAATGGGATTAATTAATAGATGGTGTGTTCCAAGCTGGACACCTGGACCGCCAATATAGCATAGGGAATCTAGATAATCTTGGCCGTCCGTCCCATGGATTATGATCGAGGGATCCAATTAAATAAAGATTGTAGGAATATTGATGAAAGAAGAATAAATGTCCAATTTCTCTAGCTAATGGCGTCTTCCTCAAGTTACAAAGATACTCTTCCTCTTCTTCTAAATTCATTTTCTTCCCACCTAACTTATGTCTTAGTTTTATTTGAATTTCAAACGATTAAGAATAATAACTGCCAAAACACACGGTTGACAGTTTTGAATATTTGACAGCCCCAAAGCATGGCCCACCATCAAAATCACAACATCATACTTCTTCATACCCTAAAACTACTAAAAAAAATATCTACTTCCCTCCACATGTTCAAATGTACTTTTGTTTTTGGAGTGTGACATTCCTTGACGATAAATCTTATTCCGATTTCCGTAGTGCTTCCTTTTTCTTAACCCCTTCTTGGGCCTTAACTCCTTCTCGGGGTTTGGGTATGGTTGAAGAGTTTTTCAAACGTCATGTTCTTACTTGTTTTGGTGCTTATACCGCGTTATGCGACCATTATTTTCTTGGCTTTCTCTCAATATATAGAGGACTAGATCGGTTTTTTTTTTTAATTATTTTTTTTTATTTTTTTAAAATTTTTTATCTCTTTGGGGTAATCTACGAACCCATTTTCTGTTTGTTATTTCCAAATTCGGCCTTTATTTATTTATTTATTTTTGTTGGATTTGTTGCGGAGGAGTCTGCACCTCTTGAACTTTTTGTTCCTTTGTAACCCTTCTCATTTTTTAATGAGTAGTGTATTTACAAAAAATAAAAAACTGACACGACAGTTTTATAGACTGAGTTGAAAAAAAATTTCTATGATAGCAATCCTTGTTTACTAATGCTCAAAGGAGGAAACACGATTTCTTTATGTCTTTCAAAATGTGATGTTACTTTTAAAATGACCATCGAATTTGACATAATCATAATTGAATTTTGACATATTGGTGATTTTCAAAGGTACATCATATTTAGAAGAACAATACCTCATAGTATTACTCAATCTTCCTTTGTTAGAATGATGCCAAATTACTATAGCTTTAGCTATAAAAAAAGAGTTACTATATCTTTTATTATAAATCAACATGATATATATATATATATATATATATATATATATATTTTGATGTATTAGTTTTTTTTTTTTTTTTTTTTTTTTTTTTTTTACATGTTCACACAAGGGAAGGGAAGAGGGGGGATTCGAATTAGTGACCTTCGCTTCATGAGACGTGGGACGATGTGTTATAATATATATATTTTTATTTGTTACATAAATAAAGTAAAAAAATAAAAAATTATAACATTATTTTATTATAAAATACTTACAAAGCGGCGTTATTACAAAATATCAACCACTAAGTTGATTGTATCACAATAAATTTTGAATGAAACAGATGGAACCAAATTGGCGGGGGATAAATAGAGCCGTTTGTGGGCAGCTGTCTCGACGACTTTAAATATCAATCGAGGGAAATTAAATATATTTTATTTGCACAACTCTCTGGGGCCTTTATTCTATCATCATTATATTAACATCTATCCGCATCAAATTCGAGTATATACCTCTTACGTTGATGTGATAGTAAAGTTTAACCTTTCGATTAACAACAGAGGAAAAAAAAAATCAATGGTTAATATTTATTCCATCTTATCATAGTTGCATGACAACTGTATCTGAGTTTACTAAATACCGTTCCTTGTAAGAGAATTTGCACGTACAAAGTATAAGGATTTGTTATTTCATGGTTAATATTTTATTTTATTAGTGTTTATGATGTTATATGGTGAATATGTTGTTAACTTGTTATGTCTTTTAAAATTTTTTAAATGATGTGGTATTAGATACATTAATAGATAAAGAAGAGTGCTAGCCTGCTAAGCTTACAAATAAATTTTACAGAAAAACTTTTACAAACTGATGTGGCACAACATGATTGGATATAAAATAAGTTCAAATTTTGAAAAACCTAATCATGTTGTTGTGCCATATCAGTTTGTAAAATTTTTTCTATAAAATTTATTTGTAAGCCTATCATTTCTCATATATAGAATAAGGGAAACAAGTACACCTCTCCCATCAAACTATCATTTCATTATGAATGTTCTCCCTAAACTATTAAAACAATAATGGTAATGTCTCCCAATGCCGGTAAAAAGACAAAAATGACCTTAAAATTTTTAAAATAAGATAAGAATATTCTTATAAATTTGGGAAAAAATAAATAAGAAAGGAGAGAAAATTAATTGTTTTAAAAAATAAAACAAAAAATGACCCCTTGGAGTTTTTAAATTTTTTTAAAAAATAGTTTTTGTTATAATTTTAAGAATTGTTTTAATTTTATGAAGGGTAATTTTGTCATTATGAGACATTGACATTGTTTTGATAGTTTAGAAAACATTGACAATAAAATTAATAGTAGTTTAAGAAAAATATGTGTACTTTTTCCAACAATAAAAAATAAAATTACCGTAAAATGTCTCAATTTCATTTCACTTGAAATAAAAATATCAATTTTGGTACAACCAAGCTCAACAGTTAAATGGCCATACCAAGAAAAGGTCATAATTAAGCCTATATGTTTTTCATTATGTGGAAAGACAATTCAGGATGAGAACACAATAATGTCTGTTGTTAAAGGTTTGTCTCCCACAAAATGAAAAGAGAATTACTTCAAGTAAATGTGGTAAACTAGGTCATTTCATACCTTTTAACAAAGAGCTATCATGTCATTTTGAAAGTTGCAAGACAATACCGAAAATGCATATTCGCACTAAATCGAATTTGTCTCATTAAGTAAAACTTAGAGTTGTGGTAGAGTGGTCGTGCGGTCACCCCTTCTAAATACATGGGTGACCGCTTGCCAAAATAGTGGGTTTATTTTTATAGGACTAATTCAATTGGATGTAAATATGAATTTTCAATATTGTGTTCCAAACTAATGTGACAACTATGTGTTAAACGATGCAAAAGACATGATTCACATCATGTCCTTGTTGAGGTTATTCTCCAGTGAAAAATGTTTTTAAAACGATTAATAACCCCTTCTTAAGATGCAAAAAAAGACATGATTCACAGCATGTCCTTATTGAGGTTATTCCCCAGGGAAAAATGTTTTTAAAACGTTTAATAACCCTTTTTAAGAAGGTGTTTCTGCATTCTAATCGGAAAAAAAAAAAAAAAAAAGTTTTAATGTGACACTAAGGTAAAAAGAATTTTGATTCTTCTTAAAATGTTTTGTGAGAATAGTTGTTTGTTAATTTTTTTTATCTATTTATTATTTTTTTAGAGAATCCTTGTTTCACAACCCTTTTCATCCATTTGATACTGTTCATGCATTTTTTCCCTAAAAAAATTAGCATAAAAATATATATATATTTTTTATAACATCGTTCACTTTTTATTACTATTCAAATAAAAAAATCGATATATATAGTTTTCGTTAAAAAAATTTTAAACTTTATACGAAAAAATGTAAAATTAGTTATTGTGCTTTACCTGATTTACAATTAGCTCTATGCGCTACATTCAAATTTCGCCCACTAATTTAACAGATTTTGTTAGTGTGATACTGAATTAAATATGACAAGTATTACAATTCTATTGGTTTTACATTTCACGCTATCATAATCTGTTAAATCAGTTAACGGAATTTAGTTGTAGTGACTAATTTTTATTTTTTTTTGGCAAACTTCAATCATTTTCTAATGCAATAACAAAGACAAAACCATTTGCCAAGGCGGAGATTACATTTGAACGAAAAGAAAAGGGAATAGAAGACCAGGCAAGTAATCTCCCTCAAGATCTTTGTTTGGCCAGATCAACGCGGAAGTGATATGATTTCTCACGGATAGACTATACGAGAAGAAGAAAAAAGAGCATCCTCTCATCATAGGTGGCGGGTCCCTCCTTACAGTGATATGTCTGCAGAAAACTAAAATTAAATTGATAAACCAAAAACACCCCATGGTCAAACAACCAATAATATACGAGAAATTTTAGTCCAAAATCCACAGCGTTGCACGTCTGTCTGCTGGTTGCTGCTCGCTTCAAAACTGGCCTCCCAATCACTAGTAAACGTTAAAGAAAAAGTGAAAAGAAGAGATAAAATATACATTACAGGGAGACTATAGAAGAGAGAGAGAGAGAGAGGGAGAGGGGTGGCTCTGTTCCAGTTCAAGTTGTACGGCCTCTCTCTCTCTCTCTCTCTCTCTATATCAAATAACTGGTCTTCTTCGTCTTCCTTTCTCGATTAAAACTTTGCCGGGTTTTCGGGAATAAAGAGATGGGTTGGATTCCCTGCTCTGGAAGATCACACAGTAAAGCGAAGACGAAGAAGAAGACGAAGAATAAAATGGAGCTGCAGGAGAAGCCCTTCGATCGGATCGAACCCACTTCAGGTATTTAACATTAGTGTGAGTACGTAAATGACTTGGCGGAAAATCTATGACTGTTTCAGTGTGACCCTTTTGCTTTGATCGTGCTTTCAATCGGTTTCTGCACTGATTGGTTGCTGGTGTTTATAACTACAGGGGTCTTGTTTTATTTTTTTGATAAATTTTCTGAATTTCTTATCTGGGTTTGCGAAAAAATGAACGATATTCATTAATTCGTTTGTATTTGCATGCCCATTTGGAGTTTTTTTTTTTTTTTTTTTTTTCTCATCTCGGAAATGCTAAATAAAAATAAAGCATACTGTGTCTTTTGTGTTCTTTGTTCATGCGGTGCTGATGCTTCTGGTTTGATCTCCTTTTACTGAGAATCAAATCCAAAATTTCATTTGGCTCTTTCCAAAGTTTTTCATTTCCACGTGTGAGTTTCCAGGAAAGTTGAAGCCAAGTTCCTCCTTGGATGCCACGGAGGCCTCTAAAAGTGGAGGCTCCGATCAGATTTCGGCGCAGACATTTGCATTCCGGGATTTGATTGCTGCAACTAGAAATTTTAGAGCGGACTCTTTCTTGGGTGAAGGAGGTTTTGGTAGAGTGTATAAAGGGCGTTTGGAAAATACCGGTCAGGTTAGTTGAGCTCATTATAATTGAACTGTTCATAATAGAAGAAGATAAAGTTATAATTATTTCATCATAATCTGTCTATAAGTTGCACATTTGATTGCTTAATCCACAAAAAGAAAAGAAAAAAAAGTTACATTTATGCTTCTTTTCTTTTCTTTTTTTTTCTTTTTTTTTTTTTTTTTTTTGGTGCCAACAGTTGCTTTTTTTTTTTGGATAAATCTTGATTTCTTTATATAGCCTACTATATATGGGATTACAAAAATAACTCACCAAGGCAAGGAATTGAGGTTTTAATGTGTGTGAACAAAAGTGACAATGAAACTTGATCCTTTTAATCGTGTTTGGTATAGGCTGTAGCAATCAAGCAGCTGGATCGAAATGGGTTACAAGGGAACAGGGAATTTCTTGTTGAAGTCTTGATGTTAAGTCTGCTGCACCATTCTAACCTTGTTAATTTAATTGGTTATTGTGCTGATGGAGATCAAAGGCTTCTGGTTTATGAATATATGCCTCTAGGATCTTTGGAAGACCATTTACATGGTATGTATACTGTATACTGTATTATACGTACGGCCCCACCTGGAAGACCATTTTTTAAATCTCTAATTTGATATTTTGGCCTATTTTGCAGACCTTCCACCTGGGAAGAAACGACTTGATTGGAATACAAGAATGAAAATTGCTGCTGGCGCAGCAAAGGGATTGGAATATTTGCACAACAAGGCTAGTCCTCCTGTTATATACAGAGATTTGAAATGCTCCAACATTTTGCTTGGTGAAGGGTATCATCCCAAGCTATCTGATTTTGGCTTGGCCAAGCTTGGGCCTGTCGGGGATAACACACATGTATCCACAAGGGTCATGGGCACCTATGGATATTGTGCTCCAGAGTATGCAATGACAGGTCAACTCACTCTGAAATCAGATGTTTATAGCTTTGGGGTTGTTCTTTTGGAGATCATTACAGGCAGGAAAGCAATTGACAGTTCAAAAGCTCCAGGAGAGCAAAATCTGGTTGCATGGGTAAGAGATTGCCACGTAGTATTTGCTGATGTTGATAGAGTTTTGAGGCCTTCCTTGTTCAATAGAAAGAAAGAAAAAAAGATTATTGTTGAAGTATGTTTGATCTAACAACTGTGTCTGTTTCATCTGATGCAAGCTATCTCAACAACTAGGTTCCTATATATATATATAAAGTAGTAATTATGCAACTTGAGTTCTTCTCAACAATTTAATGCCAAACATTGACCTGGAAAATGATGATTATCCATGCTATATATTATGATGTTGATAGTTTATGAAATTTTATCCTGACTTGATGACAGGCAAGACCCTTGTTCACGGATCGATCGAAAATCTCACAAATGGCTGATCCATTGCTTCAAGGCCAGTATCCTTCCAGGGGTTTGTACCAAGCTCTTGCTATTGCAGCAATGTGTGTTCAGGAACAGCCTCATTTGCGACCGGTTGTAGCTGATGTTGTCACGGGTTTGACTTACCTTGCTGCACAAAAATATGATCTTAATACACAGAGAGTGCAAAGCTGCAGCCAGGCCCCCTTTTCTCCCCTTCGAACAAAGAACAATGATAAGAAGCTCAATGGTGGTCGTTGATGTGAGAGAGATTGATTGAATAGGAGATTAACTTAAGAGTGCTCTATGATAGTTGTGAATCTGAATGGTTCCTTCGACGCTGAGTGGGCCGCTACCAGCCGTGCCAACCATGGCTGCGCCTTGGTAGTATAGCGGTCGACGCTCATAGGGATGGCATTATATATAGTGGTTGGTGATCAGAAGCTCAAAGCTCAGTCATCGACGGTTTTTCATTGCGTTTCGGTTGTGCCTTAGCTGTCAAATTTTGCGACGGTCTAAATAACAGGTGGATTTCCCTACATCATTATACATTTGTCTTTGGAAGATATTTGTATGTTCTTTGCTCAATGCATTTGTGAAACCAGGTTGCTGTACACATACAGGCCTTCAAACTTTGGCAGTGGTTCCTTCCTCCCTTGTTTTTGAAAGTTGACATTATTCTTTGTTTACTCCTGGTATTGTTCTGTTTATTCTACCAATGAAAGCTCTATAAAATAAAACATTTCAATAACCAAATGTTATATTTATCAATTTGGCAAGGGTTGTAGTTTCCTATTTTTGGAAAGAAAAACAAAATGTGCTATGCCCATTTCCATATCCAACTTGAGAGGAATTTGCTAGTCTTTTCAAAGGGAAAAATAAATGAAAGGAAGTTACATTATGTTCCATGAATGCATATAAAGGTACAGTTGTTGAATGAAAATCAATGCTCAATAGTGGGTTACAGCTTCCTATCTACATATGGGTGGAAATCCTTGAGTACATACTGACACTGTGAAGGCCCATTGATTGAATTACATCTGCAAATTTATAGGAAAATGCAAGTGTTTTTCTAATCGTAGGTGGATATTATTTTCTAAAATTTGGGTGAGACAAATAACGGCCACTTTTTTTTTCTTTTTAAAATAATATTTACGTAAGACTAAGAGAACACCAAGAGAGCACCTAACATTCTCCAAATTTATATGCTATTGATTTTTAGGGTATTGGTTGAGCTTTCATTCTCTTTCCTTTATTCTCTCTCATCCATGGTTAAGAGTATCTTATCTTGTTCATGGCTAAAAGTGTCTCACCATAACGAAATATTATCCTACGATTCTAATTTGATGATCACTTGTACATAAGAAACGAATTGAGGCCTTGTTTGGTAAAATTTTAGAGAACTGTTTTCACTCTTCAAAGGCCGAAAACTTATTTCAAACATCACAGTTTTCAGATGTGGTTCCAGTTCCACCGCTAATAATATACTTTTCAAAACAAACCACAAAAAATCTTTCCACCCATTCTCTTCCAAATTTCCAATCACCATCGAGGACTTTGCATGACCCTCGTTTTTTTGACGCCGGTGTTCATCGTTCACCCCTTAACATGCCAAACTTCCAATTTCCAAGTAAGCTTTGTCATGGTCTGCATCAAAACTCATCATTCAAGATGGCCCTCTTCTTGGCGTTCAGTCCAACAAACAATAATAGGCTGGATTATTTTTTGGTCCATTTTTAGTTATTTGTTTGGTTTTTTCAAGCACTGAATTAATCTGTTTTGAGGCTTTGATGTTGGGTCCACCCTTCTTCGTGGCAACTTACAACTAGTCTTTACTCCATCAAACTGATTGTAGGCTCCTTCCTGCATGTGTGAAAATTGAAAAATAACGCTTTGCTCGAGGCTGGGTATGTAACTTTTTTGAGATCAAGACATAGCAAGCGAAGGAAACCATTGATCCAACTATTTGACTAAAAAAATAAAAATAAAAAATCTGAGATGGTGATTATGTGCATAGATTCAAACAAGTTTTATAATAAATTAATGACTAATAAAAAAAAATGAATTTAATTATGTGCTCTACACTGGGAGTGAATAGGTGGGGGAGGGATGAAAAAAAAAAAAAAAACCAAAAAGAATGTGCAGCCTGTTCAAGTCGACATCGGTACAGATAGATACATGGCACCCTCATAATCTGCTGCCACAGGATGCAATAGGAAGGGTAGTAACCATTACAAGGGATTGAGTAGTTGGGCAGCAGGAACACAATAAAAAAACAAAAAAGTTCGGCAAGAGGGTGTTTGCATAGAGTCTACCACGTCACTTCCCCCACTAAGTTTCCTGCTCCTCGTTTTTGGTTTCGTTCCCTGAAGATTTTGGGTCTATTCCTTCATTGGTGGATTTACTTTCATTGGACTCCTCAACCTTAGTCGTTTTGCCCTGATAAAGGAATGCGTACACAAGCTTTACAAACAATACCAAGGATATATATATATATATAGAAGCATAGATTAAAGCAAACTTAAGAAGAGCACTGTCAATTGGGAAATCTGAAAACAACAAAGAAAAAAAATTAAAAGGACCAACAAACTGGACTTTTAATAATTTACCTAATGCAGTAGATGGTCCAAAACAGTAAAAATGCAAATTTGGTTCTTGGAATTTGATTAGGAGTAGATATAGGAACACCATTGCACTCTTGGTTTGCATGTCAGTCACCAAGAAATGGAATAGGCATAAGTGCGAATGTTTTACCTTATTTTTGTCACGCCAACCAAGTCCAAATGAGAGCAGACCCATCTTTCTTGTCGAATTGTCATTACGCGACCTACAAAAAGCACACTACCTTTATAAGGCACCACTTTCATCTAGAGGCATATGGCCTCTGCAGAAGCAACGCACAAAACCCATCTTCACCCCTATGTTGGGCTATTGGGTAGGGAAGACATACGAACACAGTGAAGAATATATTTATTAAACTTATGGTTAGGCCACGTGGTGTACGCAACTCATGGAGCTCACATACAACCTTATTGTGGTTCAGGATCACATTTTAAGTGTTCCATAAGCATTCATTCTCCAAAAACTTTAATGGATACAAAATAAATAAGTACATAAAGAAACACATTTTAGATGGGTTAAAGCACTGATTGAAGTTCACCTCTTAAGCAGCTATGAAGATAGCATCAAAATCATTCCAAATAATTTTGTAAAACGAATCTCATGGTACCAAAAAGGTCCTAATTTTTTTTAATAGTACAGGGTACTTCAAGGAGCAGGCCTTTCCACCTTGTTTGGAACCATCCGAAGTTGCTTCACATCATTTTATAATTGCATTTGATAACTCACTGACTCCTGATAATATGACTTGAGAAATTTTTTTGAGTCACGTACTACACATATATTGAAGAGCGGATATAAAGAGTGTAACCATGTGAAGCAATAGTTCCCAATGCTTACAGAAAGCAAATTTGAAAAAACTGCCACCTTGCACCAATATATCTGTGGCTTCTTAGATATTAAGGCATTTTCTTTGTTAATCTATCTTAGGCAATGGCATATACAATTGTTCATTTATTCGAAGTTGGAAGAATGAAGCCATTAAAAGGAAGGGATTACTCTGTAAATGGAACAAAGAGCTAACACAAAATACCTGTTGATCCACTTTTAGAATTTTTATTTACATCAAGGTGAACTACAAACCCAAAATTTTCTCAGGACCAATCAAGGATTTACAGGGTGTTTCACTTTAGATTATTATTTGGCCCAATTTTATTATGATGTGTTATTGTGATAAGCATTAGTCATATTAGTTCTTGTTCAGGCCCCAAACTTTTTATCAGAATTAATCATCAAAATCAGCTATCAAACAGAAATTAATAAAACTGCATAGACAAACAGAAATTTTACGTGGAGAGAATTCTCATGTACCCTGGAGAAGATAGTGCTTTAGATTGGCCAGATTCATATTGCAAGGTAGCCTCCAACATTGATTCTGCTATAACCACTTTCTTCTGTGTCTCCGTGAGCGAAGCCATAGCCTTCTCATATTTTTCCTGCATACATATCATTTTCTCGATAATAGGTGTATCATAACTCATGAAAGACAAAAATAGAAAGCTAAATATACTCTCTGCTTCCAAATATAAATGTCTTGTTTGTCTTTAGGGCATCCTATAAATAAATGTCTACAAAAAATATTTACTTCGGATTTTATAAACTACCCTCATCATTTCCCAAAAAATAAACATTCCTTTTTTTTAATTTTTTTAATTTTTATAAATAAAAAATAAACATTCCTGTGAAAGTCATGCCCATCTTAATACCCAATGAAGGATATTTTAGGAAGTTACTAGGCTTTGCCTCACTTATAATTGTGTCGTTCATAACCAAGACTTTTGAGACAGAGGGAGTAGTTGTTTTGTGAGATCTTTAATTTGAAGATGGTGAAAGACAAGAAAATGAATAACTACACAGGTAATGGTCCAGCTATATCATCAAACTACTTTTTTCTACGTGAAGGAACAGTGCATTTTAGAATTTACCGAACAACAAGAAGTGTCATTCTAGCGATCAGTAAAAAGTTAGAGCCAGAAAGAGACAAATATTCCCTGCATCTGATCTTTGATGCGTTTTTCTTCTTATTTGCCTTTTTTCTTTATTTGAATTTTTTAGAAGAAACGTCACTTATCCCCCCTAACTTTCATCACATTTGCAATTACCTCCTTAAACTTCAAAAACTCTCAATTTAGTATATCCATCTTTCAACTTTTTTCAATTTCACCCATCCGTTAGGCTTTTTCATTAGGATTCATAAATCCTAATGGAGGGGGTGTAATAATTTCCAAAATACCCCCTTTTTTTTTTAGGAAAAAAAAAAAAAAAAAAAAAAATTGCAAGGATTTAGGTGTTGGTCAGGATTTATCGGAATTTGCAAAAACACCCACACCTGAATATTTGAGAATTTTGACAATATTTAATGGAAAATCCTAACCGATGAGTGAAATTGAAAAAAAATTGAAAGATGAATACACTAATTGAGAGTTTTTGAAATTTAGGGGGGTAATTTCAAAAGCGGCAACAATTCAAGGGGGTTAAGCAAAGTTTCCCCAATTTTTTATCTTATGCAAGCGTATAATGGACCATTGCAGTCACGTCTGGGTTACATGATACATTTCCGTCCAAGTTAACAGAAAACGCTAATGGAGTGGGCAAATTGAAAGTGTTATGTAATTTGGGGGGGGGGGGGGGGGGGTCGATTGTGACTTTTTAAAGCTTGGTGGGGTGATTGCAAATCGGGTATTAGTTCAAGGGGGATAAATGTAGTTTCCCCTTATATACACATAGAATATGTTGTAACGTAGATCTACCACAATCTTTGATAACCAGGACACATCAAAAATCAGAAAGAACCTGAAGCACATGAACTGCATATCTCTGGGCAGCTGCATCTTGCTCCGCAATTATTCGAGCATCTTCCGTAACCCTTTGCTCTTGCTCTACCCTCATCAGGACCTACAGCATGCAAAAGCATTAAAAATAGTTTAAGGGACTCACAGACAAAGTATAGATCATTATTTTGCAACTAGAAACATCTGAAATAATTAAACCTGCAGCATTGCAGTTTCTTGTTCTCTCTTATCAGCTAGGACTTGCTTTAGCTCTGTTACCTCTTGCTCCAACAGCTCGACCTGCAGGATTATATAACAATTTCAAACCTTGTAAGCAAGTTGGCTGGCAAGGATTTTACGGATGAAATAACTTATTGCACTTGGAGACCTAGTCAGTTATCAGGTAAAGTAGATGATCAAAAGCATCGTCAGATGATAAAATGATCCCATACTTACCTATAGCTATTATTTTTGCCATCTCTATCAGTGCAGAATAAACTAATGAGGCAGAAGCCAAAATATAAATTAAATCACAAACAAGACCTCAGAAGCATTTTTGTGCTTCATGGATCTCAAATAGTAGTTAATAGCAATTTGTGAGGCATATATTACTTCCAGGATTTTGATGAAACATAAGGTAGCCACCCTCTTGCATAAAACATTGATACAAAAAAATGATTCAGAAGGCTATTCATCAATATTCAGTGCAGTAAGTCTATAAAATGTACACAAAGGATCCAATTTCAATTGGGATTTGACTTGAGAACTGACAAAAAAAAAATTATAAAATCTATGAAAGAAAGATAGAGGGAGAGTGGAAGGAGGAAACCCTGATGCATGCCATTTGAAAGTTTTAAGAATAAACATATCTTTCAATTTAGTATAATAAACAGACAAACTACTGCATGGATAGTCTTCTAAATAAACTTTAGGTGTACCCTTGCACTCAATTGCCGCCGATTATCTTGCTTGACCATCTCCATAAGTGCTGTTTCCAGCTCCTCAGCCCTGGAAAAGAATATAAATGATTATCTTCATAAGCCATATGCAACATCTTCCTATGTCATCATAAGAGTCATCTATGTTTTGAAACTGACTGCCACCTGTAGATTTTTATAGATGCCCATTGATCTTAAAATTTGAAGCAACTCTTTATTTTAAAAATGAAAAAGAAAAAGTTAAGAGAATTGGCCATGGAGTTGATTTTGTGAAGTTTCACATTTGCGATGGCCAGAAGGAGAAAAAATAATACACAAAGAAGAAAAAGCATTAAGAAGGCCAAAAAGAATGAAGTTCTGAGTAAGGGACTGTTAAGCCCTCAATTGAGGTGCATGAACCTCAGAATTGCAGACTGGATGAGGTAAACAGGCAAAATACACCACAGTTGGTTGGCCTCCCACCTCATACCTAGTTTACTTGTGCATTTATTAATCTTTCACGAGTCTGTCATCTTTACTTTGTCATGTTACCAAATAAAATGAGTCACTTGTGCAGAAACTAGACAGTAAATAGAAAGTATTGACCTGAGTATAGCTCCTCTTTTCTCCTCCAGCAATCTGCACAATTCGACCTTCAGCCAAACCACCTGCACATAAGCTGTTAATAATTGAAATTTAAAAGGAGTTGCACAGGGATCGCTTGTATCTGTCAAGTAGTAAGCAGGAACAAGTAAAATGCATTAGACTACTATGAATTGGAAAATAGTGAGGATTATAAGATGACAAATGCATGGCAATATTCTGGCTGAAAAAGGCGGAATAATCATAACTATAGAAATTCAGTGAAACCTACATTGTTGAATGAAGCCACAAAAACAGTGGAACCTATATCAAAGCAAACCTGGTAGTCATAGATTACATGCTGGAATTGCAGATTGGATAATCTGTAAATCTCCAATAATATGGTACAATTTTCTAGGAAGAACTTTTCAGGCATTACATTATAAGTCTTGCAATAAACAATAACATCAAATATAGTTAGTGAGTATCTAAAAATATATTGTACCAAGTATTTTGATCCGCAAAAGATCCACATCTGTAATTGTGAAAGTAAAGGGTTTAATACTATGGAATTTATAGAATGAGAACAGATCACAAGTCAAATTATTTAGATGCTCATTGAATAAAATAACTATGTAGATACATATAATTTGTGTTTGGATATAAACAAAGAAAGTCAGAAATATACAAAAGTAAGACAATTTGAAATTCAAAGAATTACATTTAAATTTTTATGAGTGCTGGAAGTGTAGTTTTTCATTGTGAAGATGATTACTTAAATAGATACACAAACATTTTGATTATATAACGTACTAAAGTCAATAGCATAAAACCTATTAAACAATGGATACTAGCACAGAGAAATCTATTAAACATAAAATTGTCACATCAAGGGTCAATTCCAAGGTTCTTTTTCCTCTCTCTTCATTCTGGGTTTTAACAATGACCTTTCCCCCGGGCAGATAAGCAATGAACTTATTGAAGGCCAAGGTCGAAGCAAACCTAGTTGGCTTAGTGTTGGTATTTGAAAACTCTTCAGCAGTGGTCTTAAACACGCTGGTAAGTCATATGGACAAGGTTGAAGAAGACTGAAAAACATTTCTAGCTCATGGGCCTCACAACATTAATAAAGCAACCAAATAGCGTCTGAAATATGTGTGGTATTCAAAAATCAAACAAGCATTACATACAGAAGAAGAAACGAGAAAGCCACCTGTTCTTGAAGATCTGGTAGAGAATCTACTTCTGAATCAACATTTAGGCTATTAAGCAATTCGTCCAAATTAGAGGAATGGGACTCCAGAGGAGATTTATCTCCATCGGCTGGATTATTACCTCCTTCAGTACATTCCTTTTCCTCTATCAGTGATCCAGGATCATGCTTAAAGCTATATAGCTTAGACGCAAGCCCTTTGGAATCTTTCCAAGCTCGGCCCCTTTTTGATCTCTCCTCCACTACAACTAGTACAGCTGGCCGATGTTTTTTCCGAAGTTCTTGCAGTCTAGCCTCAGTTACAGCCAAAAAACCCATGCAAGCAGTCAAGACAAGCTGACTGCTATCAAATGTAGAGCCAGTAAGGGATTGCAACAAAGTAATTGCATCCCCAGCGTCTTTAGTTGTTACTAATGCAGGACCTACACGAGATTACATATAAGAAAATTAAACTGCTTTAAACACCCAAAAAACATTGACAAGGTCCAATTCATCACGTGCAACTTCATACAAATCACACACACATGCTAGTACCATATAACTCCATTAAAGCAAGTGCTGTTTGAAACAGCATAACACGAGTTCCTTCAAATAGAAGCACATCCCAAACTCGAAAAACTGTAGACGAAGTTTCTCATTAGAAGTTAAGCACGTCTTATAACAAAAACAATATGAAAAAGTCAATCTTGTAAATGCAAACCACATAAACCTCACCACTTTCCCAGGGAAGCATATTCACAAAAATGGATAAAAACCAGGGTCCAGAGATCCATGCTACCTGCACTCCCAAGTAATCCAGATGATTAACTGCACCAGAAGCATACGTGGAATAAAAAAACCACCCACACCACTCCACGTAATAAAAAGAATCACAAAAGGGGATGACCAAAATAACAAATGTTAAAAATTGACAAACCCAATTTAGGAAATCTTTCACGCATCACCTCCTCAAAAACAAGTTGGTCCACCTGATAAGCAGAAGATATCATTTAAACTTAAAGGGTTCCTCTGTATATAGTAGATCTATCAATGTCCATATGAATATAGAAAATGCTATATCAGAATGTAATTAAGGATAAATGCAAAAATCTCTGAATGGTGGAATTTTCACCTGAGATTCAATCATTTCCTCTGTATAGTAACCATCAAAGTAATCATCAATAATTCCCACCAATGTCCTGGAAGATTCCATGAAAAGATCAGTTCATAAAGCTAACCCAGCTATAATCATGTGTACCTGTTTGTGAATAGAAAGACTTTATAATGCAATCATATTTAACATGGATACAACTTTTTTCAGCACAAGTCTCTTCCTTTCAAGTCAATTACAAAAATGAAAAATTTTATGTGCTCTAATAACAAAAGTAGCAAGAGAAAGGTTAAGCCTTGTGCTTTAGTTATAAATATTGCCCTATTCAGCAATCCTATTACACCATTCCTCCCCATTTGTTTCCCCGAGAAATCAGCCACGTTCCCAAAAAAAATAACCTCAATCAAACTTACCAAAAGGCATTTTCTTCCGGCATCAAAAGTAGCAGTAAACCAGCAAAGAAATTCATTGCCTGCATGTAATTTGATACAATGTAAAATAATTAAAATAACCACAATTTGCCACATGAATAAGAAGATTGTTAAAATTCATCAACAGACCAAAGAGTATTATAGTTAAAGCTATTCAAATGCACTAAACCAAGAGTTCTCACAAAAAAATGGCTTAAGGGATTCCAAAGTGTTATGTTGGGAAATGAATTCTCAAGCAGTTTTTCCTATCTTTTTCTTTTCCTTTTTTGCTTCTTCTTTTCGGTCACAGCCTTTTGGGAAATATATAACCTAGACAGTTCTCGACATACAAAAGTGTTAGTGTGTGTAATGGGATAATAATGTAACAAGAGGATAGTATCTTGAAGCAATCAATGATCCTCGGCCAACAAAGTTAAGTTGGATCAAAAGAACTCTAAATATGTTAAAAAAAAAAATGCAAAATTTCCTGCCTTCAAAAAAAGAGCAATTAACCGCCAAATTGCATTGAAGTTTCTTAATTTGGATGCCTCAAAGTAAGAACTCTTCGACAGCCAATTACCTGACAGTACCCAACAGAGGGGTTATGTCGAGCATATGCTAAAAGGACACGCCTCAAGGAATTCCTACCATCTGCATCCAAAGCAGGATGGCCTGGGAATGTACGTGGTATATCCTGTAAGCAGCAAATAAAAGTCATTCTAGGGAGAAACCCAAATTGAATACAAAGCAAAAGTAGTAGCACCTACAAATTGAAAAGACTGAAGGATAAAGTCCAAGGCAGATGCATCTAATGACCTTCTCAATCTGCCTTCTCCATTTCTTGAAAACACCAGATGAGTCATCATGCACCTTGCTTCCACCATCATTAGCTTCTTGGGCCACCAAATCCTGGTAATATCTCTCCACCCGCCGTGCCTTCACACCTACAAAGGCTTGCCAAACCTGTAATGGCAATATTGTGGCAAACACTGCATCTTTTCAAGACATAATTATGAAGAATAAATGAACTCAACAATGTCAACTCTACCTCTCCCCTAAGATCCTTTGGCACTCCCCCACGAACAAGGGACTCCAATTCTTCTTTCCAAGGAAAGAAATGTTTGGGAGAGACCTCATCAACTGGTGTGGGTTCTGTCCTGGTAGCATTCTCATTGTCATCTGATGTCTCATTAACACAATCCTTTTCGTCATCAGAAGCCCCTCCCAAGGATTCTGCCTCTTCTATAGATGGAAGATGGTTCCCATTTACAGTTTCGCGCTCATCTATCATATTCTTTCTCTTCTGAACTCGAAAACTCATCATTTTTTCAATGGCACCAAGGGATGGTCTTATCTGAGCCCAGGTTTGGAGCTTATGGGTCTTTGTTTCTTTTGAAAGCTGCCCCTCCTTTTTAGGATCACTTTCTTCTGAACCATCAGAGATGGACTTCCCACTTCTTGAATCATCACCTTCCTTGCTCTCTGAAATGGTCTCTGCTTTGCACTCAGTATCTTCAGCATGTAATCTCTCTTTATATTCCTCCTCAGAAGAGCATGGTTGAGAAGACTTTGCTATCTGTTCAAGGAAGTCCTTCCATTTATCTGATCTCTCCCCCTCCTCCTCCTGGTACCATAAATATATCTCTAAGATGGATGTACTCACCTGCTACTATCACTTTCATCTATTTGTTTAAACAGAAATTCTATATAAGGAAAAAATTGAATAAATGAATTTATTTAAGGAAGCATTTATCCTGAAGCATATTTTTACAGAAATGGAAATAATCCATCACATCTCATACTTTAGCTTAGCTACATATATAATAATGTCTATTTAGACCTGGCCTACTGATAAAAAAAAATGTCTCTTTAGACCTGGCATCGTGTTTCTTCTCTAAAACTTTACCAGACTAATATATTGTCAAAACATACATAACCTTGCTATTTTATACAAACTCTTTAATGTCAAATCATGGTTTTGCCCTTTTTTCTAGATCAAAGCTGATCATGCCTAAACATATTGTCTGTAAACTAGTTTTCAGAAAGAAACAAAATTGCTTTTTCACAAATTGCACTTTGCACATGCCTCTAATAGTAAGGGTTAGTAGATTACGATAACTTATACCAGCTTCATAGAAGCGTAAAGCTTAGCCTCTGCTAGTTAGAAAGAATAAACCTTTATAGCAGATACCTTATAGATATTAGCATATTCTCTGTATCTTTGTGCGTGTTGAGGTCTCAGAGCAAATCCATAAGCATCCCTGTTGACAACAACGTTTTTTTTATTCTTCTATACAAAACGATCTTTAATCCCCAATCTTAAACTATAAAATTTAACCCAAAAAAAGAAAAGAAAAGAAGGAATAATGGTTAAAGATAACAGACATCATGAAATATAAAAGCAGGGCCAGTGAAAAACAAATTTGGCATAAGTTTGATGATCATGCATGATGCAACATTAAAACTGCAGAAAAAGAACCACAAGGGTTGCCCAATTTAATAACTTACCTGGAATCAACCTCCAATTTACGCTTACTCACCACGGACAACAACATACTTCAAAAAGAATTACAAGTCTACTGCCCATTGCTCTCATTTGCCTTACACCAAACTCAGAATACTATAACCTTATATCACAGTTCAAACTTGACAGCTATTCAGATAAGATCCACCATGCCCAACACTCGAATCCTTACTAATTTTCTCTAAATCCCAAAATTTTACTTCATCACAACATCAAATTAAAGAATAGCGA
Organism: Corylus avellana; assembly: GCF_965113065.1. NCBI lineage: Eukaryota > Viridiplantae > Streptophyta > Magnoliopsida > Fagales > Betulaceae > Corylus > Corylus avellana. The sequence continues at coordinate 17,817,873 of NC_142499.1, forward strand.
CTCTGAATCATTAACAGCAAGATTCTAAGAAATATTGTTATAGAAACAAGATGACAATCGATACAGGTCATGACCAGAGAGAGTGACGTGTAAGAGAAAGAATTTGTCAAATTTTCTTCAAATAATGCGAGGTAGTTTAGGGTTTAAGGACGCGTGGAGATGCAAGAAAACGAAATGTGTGCGAGATTATTACCTCCTGGGCTCGAGAGTGTGGAGGAGATTGAAGCTCAGCTCCGTCATATTCGGGTGAGGAATTTGGGAGAGAGATTAGGGTTTGGGCCGCTTGATTCGGAGGCTGTGAAAGCCTGTCCTTGATTTTCTGCTGATTGAAATTTTCCTCTTTTTTTTAATTTATTTTTTTTTCTACTCCTGTGTATGTGAAGATCGTGAGCCGGTTTACTGTAGATTTCGAATTCAAAGCTCCCTTCCTACTTCTAGTCGTTACAGGTGGAGGTTGATGATCACGTGCTGGCTTAGCGCGCTTTGGAGGTGGATGTTAGAGATACCGAGGATGCGTGGGTTTACTCCGACGCTGAAATTAATAATTTTAAATATTTATTTTTTATTTTATTGGGCGAATATGCGATATAAAGTCGAGTATTTACCATTCATATGTAATTGTTTTATTTATTTATTTAAGGTTGTAACTTCTTTTGTTATAATTATTATATTTTTCTACTTATCAAAAAAAAAAATTATTATATTTTTTTAAAATGAGTGGAAGAGGATTGTAAACATAGAATTTTAAATGAAAAATGCTAGATTTATAATTTTTTTTTTTTTTTAGAATTTATTAATACATGTGCATAAGATTGAAAGGTGTTAAATTTTTTTAGCGATTAACGTGACTTCAACCACATGTTGACGTGTGTCAGAAAGTCCTAAATATAGGAATTTCCAAACAAATCAAGTTTAAACAAGGATTTATTTTTATTTATCAAACTCATATAATTTTATCTTAATAATCTTTTTTTTTTTTTTTTTTTAAGTACCTTAAACCTTCACTTTAACCAGCTTTAACATGAATTAGATTCTCTTCGGTTTCGATGAATAGAAGAATATTCAATTAATTATATTTAAATAATATTTTTGTTTCTTAAATACTAAAAAGACAAAAAATATTATTTAAATATTCAAGAAGTTCTAGTTCTCTACGACACTATGGGTAAGTGTCCATTCTTCCATCATATTCTACTTACTTGTAGAGAAATGATTTCCACTCTGACATGCCAGCTAGCACTAATAAATTCCTTTTGTTCATTTCTTATCTCTTTCAAGCAATCAATTCTAGGGGGGGACTATTGAGTGGCATGGTTCCCTAATGTTTAATTAAGATGAGTGAGACTAAGGGGGTTTGGATTTGACTCTAGGTGTGTTGAATCTAAGAAGAAACATGATGTTTTTTAAAGAAATTGTAGATTACAAACTTTCAATCTTAAAAACCAACCAGAAAAAAGTTACCAAAGTCTATGGCCAAATGCATATCATTGGAAGTTGTAGGCCTCGGGAAAAATTGCATCGAAGTTGCCTTTTCATGTTACTTCAAGAACATATTCATGTCGTGTGTCCTTATTTTGTAGTCTTAACAAATTCTACGGGCCCATCGATGGTCTAGTGTGACCGTGTCTAATTTTGCTCCGCCAATATTTTAAATTATACACATACTTGCAACCAAGCCTTTAGCACTTTGAAGGCAATAATGGCTAATGAAAATAGAGCTGGCTGAGTTAGAGCTAAATAAACTCTAATTTAAATTCCTTGGATTTGATCAAATTTATTATCAAGATGCGATAATAGCGACCAATAACAGTTTATTGGTGGAGCTAGTGAAGGGTCTAACTATCTTCACTTCCGTTACTTTTTATATAACAATTTTGAGGGACTTATATATATGAAGAAATAGGAGAACTAAAATGACTATATACTCTCAACACATCTTATAATGCTTTTATGAGTTGAATCTCACAATCATTATCAAATTGAGTCAAATTGAGTCACTAGACTTGCCAAGCAATAAGCTTACGGCTACTCGTGAGATCCCTATTCAACTTGCAGATAATGTTATTTGCCTATTAACCCTTAACCTTTCGTTCAATTAGAGGGACATGTTTCACTGGCCAAACAATTTGTTATCTTCCCATGAACTTCTTATGAAGCAAATAAGAGATTATGTGGCTTTCATCCTAAAGAAAAATGCATATTTGAAGAGTCAAGATTGTCACCTCCAACATGTGGAGAAGCTCATTTTAATTATAGGATTGTGATTGATTGGAAATATGTAAGAATTTAATTATGATTTATTTTTGACTTTAGAGTTGTCATTGGGGCTCTTATGTTTAGAAAGAGGTGGATAATCAACAAACAAGTTGATGGCATTATTTTCAAGATTCTTTACTCAACTATATCTTGGAAAAGAATAAAGCCAAAGACAAAACATTCACTTGAGAATCTTGGGACCACCCCTAAATATATATATTTTAATTATTTTTTTAATTTTTAAAAAAAATTTATTAGTTCGGTTGAAATTTTTTGAGTCGAGCTGAGTTTAAAAGGCTACGAAACATAAATTTAGAAAAAAAATTAAGTTGAGTTGGTAAAAGTGTGTTTTCCAAACAAGCCGGTAAGTTCTAACTTTTAATGTTTCAATATAAAGATTTTTTTCTTTTTTTAAAAAAAAAAAAAAAGAAAAGAAAGAAAGAAAGAAAGGTGTATCCATACAAATGGATGAGAGTATTTCTCGAGTGATGTTTGTAATGATGAAGCTCTTATTATTGAAATATTTGTCTGATGTTAGACTTGTAGGTGATTCCTGAGACACGTGTGGCAGTATGGGATGTGGAAGATAATGTCGGTCACCATTTTCATATTTTCTACTCAACTTTTATTGGAAGCTTTGTATTAAATGAATTTGTTTTTATATACAACTAGCTTTAAATTAATAATTTGTAGTCCTTTTTGTTCTTTTGAACCGAATACAACTCTCTATATATATACATATACATGCTATTCCTTTCTTTATGTTTAAAAAAAAAATATACAAAAACCTACTCTCACAATAAATTTCTTACATTTAACAAACCCTCAATGATTACTACACCATTTTCCAATACATAAGGAACCAAAAGTAGTTCTCAATAAATTATTTTAAAAGTTTTATGCTCTTAATTTGTTTATTAATGAAATCGCAAAAATTCCTGTTAAAAAAATAAAAAACTAGCTAGCTAATTGGATGATAGATAGGATTTATAATTAACTTTAATATGTAAACTCAGGTTAGCATTTATTATTGAACCAACTCAAAATGAATTAGCATAATTGAATAACTTGGGAAATTCAAGGGGCAGTGTAGTTGCAGCCTTTTCTGTAACGCCCTTAAAACTAGCCTTGATTAGCCTAGTAGAGTTATTGGCAATTACCCCAATTTAACCAATTGGTGGCTAAATGGGGAATCGCCCATTTAAGCATCATCAAAATTAATGCATAAGAATGTGAAATAAATATGATAAATCTATAAATTATTAGAGAGATAAGTATAATCCTCAATTTAAGGACATGGAGCAACTAACGATAATAATAAGCAAACCTGATAACAACATGAAGATTTTAAAGCAAAGTCTGAAGTGGCAACCGTACCATTCTTGGGTTCTAGAAACAAGCTCCCTATATGAGTAATATAATGACTTAGTAAGTAAACCTTATAATTGGGTATGACATGAGCTCATTATTATTAGACAAAAATAAGCACGTAGTTTGATAAACATTGAAAATATGTGTTGTCTCCGTTAATACACCTTAAAAATATCGTTTGGTTTGATAAAAAGATGGTGTACTCTCGGTGGCAGTCGCCTAAGTGTTTTAATGCAGAAAACTAATGCTTTATAGGTCATAACTATCATATATGGTCTACCCAAGATATTACTCATTCTCAACATAATTGGCGTTGTTCCGAGGGACCTGTAATACAATGTCGGTGCCCCGAACATTGTACGTTACTATTCATAACACTAGCAACCCGACCGAGTCCGACCTCAAGTGACCCACTCTACTAATGATGTACGTGTTGTAGTGACCTCCCGTTCAGTGTGTATGTTATATGCACCAAGAACATTCATCTTTGTAATTTGAGAACAGTCTGGAAATTGAAGATTGACTAATTGAGTGTTTGCAAGAATAATGAAAAATAATATTTAAATGCAAATAATTAACTTATAATAATTAAATATTTAAATGCAAATAACTTAAAATAATATTTAAATCCAAATAATTAACTTATTTAGCTTATAATAATTTACTTACATGTTAACCTTTTTTTTCTTTTTTTCTTTTTTTTTTTTAAAGTGAACTTACTGATTAACTAGTAACACTAAATTAGTATATATTTAGTTAGTTTAATTAGTAATGTTTTACGTACATACTTACATATATACTACTTCAATCATTTTTTTTTTTTTTTTTTTTGAAAAGTACTTCAGTCATATAATTACATAACATGTGATCCCTATCATCACTAGTAGACTAGCTGTCAAATGAATTAAATCATCAAATGAGTTTAACCATTTATAAATCAAAAACTATATATTAAGTAACCTAAATAATATATATTACTTAATTACTAAAATACATATTTAACTCATATTTATTAACTTGCCGCATTCGTAAAAAAGAAGAAGAAGAAGACGGGTCTTTTTTTTTAGGACACTCGACCCTTAAATCTACTACAGAAGTTCAGGGTTTTTGCACTTTAATTTTCTAAAAAGGGATTTAGGGTTTTTGTTAAACCTCACACACAAACCGATAAAAATGGAGTCTTAGTATCCCGAAGTGTCTCAGGAGGTGCTCTCAGCATCGGGTCGGAGTTCCGAGAAACTGAGCCTTCTGACACTTTAGTCCAAGTTAAAGTCCGACACGGGAGGATATGAGTCGGAGCTGGTCGTGGTCCATTTCTTAGTTTATGGTCGAAGCTGGACAAGGGGTTGGATCAACCCAGTTGACTAGTTTACTAAATAAGAAAGATAAATAAGTTTTTCTTTTTAATAGAATTTGACTTTGTGAACAGTTAGGTTTCTTTGTTAGTAGCTTTTCTATAATTATATAGATGATTTGTGGCCTTTTTGAATAACTATAGAAAAGAAGCTATTTAGAAATTGTTGATACATTTGACCGCCAAGGCCAAATGCCAAACAGGTGTAAAGAAAGTTAGAGAAGCTCGTTGGGGGCCAGATGAAATTAAATTCAAGATTGAAGGAAATGTGTAATGGCAGTAAAGAAGAACTTTGAAAGATTCAGTTGGACAACTTCCTTTAACAACTATGGATATTATAGATAGTAGAACAGACGGTTATTTAGGCAAAACTCGATTGTAATATTTATGGTTGAACTTGAATAGACAAGAGAGTGTCCGTTCGACTATTGGTGAGAGCCCAAAATTTCTGGTAGTAGCCCACAATGGAGGAATTGCCCTTCTTGAGGGTATTCAACTTATAATGCACTTGCATCGTGCGCGCCCGATTCAAGAGTGGTTCAAGCTTCCATGGAGATAGTACACTAGTGACATGGGAAAGCATCTTCTCGGAGAGGGCAGAATTTATAACTCCAAGAATGAATTGATCCTACGCAGTCCAATTAACGCAGAAAAGCAGGATTGGAGGACGTGGTTGAAACCCCATCTTTTATGGTAATATGTAATGGGTATAATAGGTTAATGGGCTTTGGGCCTTGGTAGGTTAGTGGGCCTTGACCTTTGAGTTGTAATGGGTCCTACCATATTATAGTTGGTATGATCCATAGGCTTATGATTTTGATTAGTAGTTGTAACTCATGTAAGGGTCTTTATAAACAAGCCATGAGAGATGTATTAGGCATCCAAGTTGTGATCAGTTTACTTTGGTAGAAGGAGGAGTTCTCGAATACTCAATAGAGGCCAGGCACCTCGAATGCCTATTTTGTTAATATAATTTCAGTTTTTTCATTCAAATTTTCATTTATAGTAGTTCAATTTCATTTCAATTCATATACAGATTGTTAGATCGGTTACATAATAACTGACCGTGGTGGGCATGGAAATGAGCCATCAACATACCCATAGAGATTTCCTCCTTTGAGATGAGGAACAATATGCGGCAACCATATAGTCATATAGAGCAAGTGTCCCGAGTGAGTTTGACGAGATAGAAGTTGGTAAAGGTGGCCAAGGAAAGTGTTTTGGAAGGTGTATTTGTCAAGGTATTCGGACATTAGTCGCTATAATTTTCGCATCCACATTAATTCAACAATAAAATCAGTTACAAGAGATTTGTCTAACTATAAGTTATGTTTGATATAACTACTGAGATTACACAAGTCACGTTGCTTTATCATTAGCTATACAGAGGTGGAGTTTATCTGCTGTTGGCATAGAGATTAGGTTGTAGTCTCTTCTTATCATGATGCTTGGCTTGATCTACTGAAGATGTCTCTTACTCATCAGTGTTCTTCAACTTATCTGGAGGTGGATTTTAATATTATCTAACTATCGCTTACATTTTTTTTTATTTTTTTATTTTTTAAAGTTAACTATTTCTTACTTGAATAGAAAAAAAATAAATAAATAAAAAAAAATAAGAATGATAAGCAACATCAGGAATAAAGCCAAGTCAATTAGAATATTCTCTACATATTATGTATAGTATATAGTTAATGGAAAATGATAAAGGTACAACTTAAACTCAACTTTGGCCCAACTTTTATCTTAAGTTTTTTTTAAAAAAAATTGCATGTGGAGGAGAGAGAGAGCCTTAAACTAGAGAGAGAGAAAAAAAAAATTTGGTCTAAAAGTTAAGCCAAAGTTAAGTTTAAGTTATGGTTGTATTACATCTCATAGTTAATATACACTAGTTAACTATAAATAGTATTGGTAGAAAATTAGAATAAAGGGATCCGGATCCCCTCAAATTATTTTAAATTTGAGATTTTCAGCTTTCAACATCTTGACTATCCATTATATTTGAGAGCACTTGCATTCAGCTCAACAAATATTTAATTAAAATATCATATTTTTCTATTTTAACAATTCATTTTTTCAAAACTCAACATTTTAACTATCAACTTTCACTATTTCATTTAAATATTATTTATTTCTCATTAAAGTTAAAGTATCATTCAATAGCAATTGAGAAAAGAGATGATAAAATAATTTGTTTATTGAAGGAGAGATGATAGAAAGAATTTTATATTAATATATTGTAGCTAGCTGGGTAGGGTGTGTTTTTAGTTAAATGGCCAAAAGGTTATAGTTAACTGATGTATATTAATCATGGTTAACAGTTAACTAACTAGCTAATTGGATGATATATAGTATTTATAATTAACTTTAATATGTAAACTCAGGTTAGCATTTATTATTCAACCAACTGAAAATGAATTAGCATAATTGGAATAACTTGGGAAATCCAAGAGGCAAGTGTAGTTGCAGCCTTTTCCCACGTTAGTCTCCCTGGGCCTTGTAGTTGCCAGCTAATTGTTGCCATTTTCAAACAACTCAGGATTAGAAATCCGCTCGATTAGTTAATGATACATATATGATTTGCTCGACAAAATTTGGTAGGGGTTTGCGAGCATAGCTCGTTTAAAGCTTAATTGACCCGCTTACTCGACACGTTAATGGGCTCGTGAGCCTAGCTCGTTTAACGCTCGACTAATTTACTCGCCCGACTCATGTGAGGCTCGCAAGCCTAGCTCGTTAACTCGATCAAAAATATATATATAAAGCATAATTTATAACAAATTACAATTGTGAATAATATATATAATTAAGTAACAATAAGTAATTGGTTATATTATATGAATATTGAATAATAATAGTGAATAATATCAATACTTAATCATATAATTCAATGCCAATTCTTAATCATACTTAGATTCCAATTACAATGATTCGATATATAGATCAAAGATGTAAGTATGAATTCACATTAATCATATCGTCTAATGTAATGACAATTCAAATTAAAAAAATAAGTTAAGTGTTATATGTTAGAAGTAAATACGGGTAACTTCACTGAAGACCCCTGAACTTTCACCCGATTTGACAAACTCCTCATAAGCGTCAAAATCTCTTAATTGAGTCCCCTAAACTTTCAATTACTCACTATTTGAACCCTCCTTCAGATTTTAAACGTTACATGATGTTTATACTCCTTGACTTTTGTATAAAATTCCAACTTCCAAAACATTTTTTTATTAAAAAAAAAAAAAAATCAATGATATTTTGGTCTTTTTTTTTTTGTATTTTTAACGGCTAATTTTGATGGATGGGTCCAAATTGAGAACAATCGAAAGTTCAGGAAACTAAATCAGTAAATTGAGAAATTTTGAAGTTTAGGGCGGTTTGTCAAATCGGATGGAAGTTCAGGGGTTTTCAGTGAATTTACCCAAAGTAAATACTCTTGTGTTATAAATTATTGGGGAAACTTCAGTTTCCCTCCCCCGCCCCCCCCCCCCCCCCCCCCCCGCGCGAACTTTTAGCCGATTTGATAAATACCCCCTAAACTTTTAAATCTCTCACTTTGGACTCCTCTGTTAGTTTTCAACGTTAAATTCAAACGGTTTGACTTTTTATGCCTATTATACCCTCACCCGGAAACTACACCGTTTTGGACCCCAAAAACTACAACACCCATTTAGCCCAAAAAGACGTCGTTTTGAGCATTAAAATTATTATTATTATTTAAAAAAAAAAAAAGAGAATCGGGGTCACCCCCTTGGCCAAGATGGCCACCCCATTTTGGCGAAGGGGCGTGGCTCCAAGCACCCCCATGGCCAAGGGGTGGTCCGGCAACCCCCAAAAGGACAAAAAAAAAAAAGGAATGTGTTTTGGGTTTTTGGGGGTGGGGGTGGTTTCGGCCAACCCTACTAGTCGTAGGGGGTGGTTTTGGCCAGTCCCTACCGGCCGTAGGGGGTGCCATTAGGGGTGGTCTGGCCACCCCAAAAGCCCAAAACCCATTCCGTGAAGGATTTTTTTTTTTTTTTGGCCTTTTGGAGGTGGTCCGGCCTGGGGGTGGTTTCAGCCACCCTGACCAGCCGTAGGGGGTGGCCGAAACCACCCCCAGGCCCTTGGGGGTGGTCCGGCCACCCCGAAAGCCCAAAACCCAATTTTTTTATTATTATTATTATTTTTAATATTTTGTTTTTTTTTTAAAATAAAATTTAATGCCCAAAACGACGTCGTTTTGGGCTGGGTGAGTGTTGTAGGTTTGGGGTGTTTCCGAAATTTCAAATGGACTGGATGAGGGTATAATGGGCATAAAAAGTCAAACTGTTTGAATTTAACGTTGAAAACTAACAGGGGGGTCCAAAGTGATAGAAATTGAAAATTCAGGGGTACAAAGTAGGAGATTTGAAAGTTCAAGGATGTTTGTCAAATCGGCTAGAAGTTCGAAAGGCAACTGAAGTTTCCCCTAAATTATTATATACAATGACAATGTTAATAACTTAATAATATTATAGCATTTTTTTAAGTATATACATATATAGTAATATACATACGTAACAGTATATTGAAGATGGTAACATACAAATACAGTACAGACATACAGACTATACAGTCTACAATAGGGGTGGGCACGGGTCGGGGTGGGTCAGATATTGGCCATTTCGGCCACCCGATCCGCATGGTGCGGGTATTGAAAAACTAGGCCCGCAACCCGACCCACATGATACTATGTTGTAATTATGCGCAAAACTAGCACCTGCCTCTAAAAAAATTTCACTTTTCAAGGAGTGATAATAGGAGGGAATTATATTAGTGTTAATAAAAGATGCTTATATCCTATAAAAGATTAGAAAGAACCAAAAAAAAAAAAAAAAAAAAAAAGATGCTTATCTAAACTTTCAAAAAATAAGATATGGTTAAGGAAATTGATTTGTTTAAAAAGAAAAATGAGAGAGGCCCCCTTTATATCAAAATAATTCAATTTTCTCATTCTCTAACACCAAACCGAATGACTATTTATTCTACCAATCCCGTTTCTTATTAACCGTTTCAGTCTCAAATAAGCTAATTATAACTGCAAGTAGAGAGAAATAGAGAGAGAAGACGAGTCTGAGAGATCGAGTTTTCGGGTTTGGGCTGTTGATGGCAATGGGTGCCCGTCCGTAGGAGACAAAGTAAGGATTTTTCTCTTTTAATTGTTCTGATTTGGGATTTTAATTTAGGGTTTAATTTGAAGATTTCCATTGTAGTTTAAATTTTTGCTTCGAATCGGTTCTTATAGCTGAGATTTTCCACAATTTTTTTTTTAGTAAATTTATGTGGTTGCAAGCAGTTTTGGAAAGCAGGGGATTACGAGATCACTAACAGAACTGATGTTGCTTCGACTTTTGGTACTTATTAGAGCATGCGTTGTTTTCTTTAATAATTATTTCTTGTTGTTTTTTCTTTCTTCCTTTGTTTTCTTTTCGTTTTTACTGTTTGCATGTCTGTGGTGAGATACTGTTTGCTGATTATTGCTTGTGATGAATAGTTTTATTTTTGTGGATTGTGAGTTTTTGCTGAAGAAAGAAGTAGTTGGTCTTCACAAGATTTATTCATGAATGTTTGACTTATATTTCTTTTCTTCAATTAATCTATTTTTGGGTTTACTTTTTCTTTTCTATTCTTGATTATCTGGAAAAAATTTAAATTTACTAACTATTTCTATCTCTTGTTCTACACCATTCCTATGTCTTCCAATATTTGCTTTGAAGGTGTGATTTGTCATTTTGCCAACAACTTTCTATGTTGTAGAGCTGGACATACCATCTCCAGTGCATTGATCCACCTCTTAAGGTATGTTTAGTGATTTTTTTTTTTTTTTTTTTTTTTTTTTGGGAGCTAGCACATTGTGTACTATTTAATTTTTTATTTTCATTTAGGGTTTAGGGTTTCTTCCTTTTCATGTTGTTACTGCACGTGGAAGTACTAACAAAAAAGAAAAAAGAAAGAAAGATATTTGGAACTGTTTGATTGTTTGTTTTTAGCATTCTTTGTAGTGGATTGTCTTACCGCTATATATTGAATAAATATGAGTGGGTATTGGAATTAATAAGGAGCCAGTAAGTGCACAAATCAAATATCTTGCATTGTGATTATTTTTCAATTTAAATTTGTGTTTCTTTTGTTTCTTTATCAAAAAATTAGGTCTTGGCATTCTACATTATCAATGTTCATAAATTCTACACATCATATGGAGTTACAAATTATTGTTTTTTTTTTAAAAAAAATTATTGTGGTTATGAGTTTCTTGTAATTTGTGTTTAGTTACTGTCACGGTGTGATTTTTTTTTTTGTTAGTTTGCTTTTGTGTGCTTCAATTTTGGAATATGTGCTTAGCAGAGATTTTGTGCGATTCTTTAATTGATTCATAAAAAAAATTTGATTTCTGTTTTTTAGTGTTTATTTTTGTAAGGACTCATAAAAATTAAAAAAAAAAATGATTTCTCTTTTTATAGTGTTTATTTATGTGCTTGATGATTTTTTTTGTTGGGTTTCTATGGGTTTTTGACAATTTTTTTTTTTTTTTTGGTGCGGGTTTTGTTTGAAATAGAGGTGTTTCAATAAAGATCCTGAGAGTGAGTCACTGCACTTTTTAACAATTTTTTTGGTGAGTTTTGTTTGAAACTGGTGTATCAAAGAGATCAAGAGAGAGAGTTAGTTTGCTTTTGTGTGCTTCATTTTATATATATATATATATAAGGGACATGCATCTTATTGAATAATTGTATGACATTATGGTTAATATATGTGCTGCCGACAGTGAGAGAACATGAGAGTAACATTTTTTGTATGATGTTTTTAGTTCATAGGGAATTAGAGATAATCAGAGAGAACATGGGAGTCTTAGGCGTGAGATAGAGTGGGATTTATTGATGTAATTTTTGGTACATAAAAACATTTTCCATTTTACATACAATATGATGTTTCTACTCGCTAAGTATGCGACTCGCTTTTTCTTTCTCTTCCACAATTTTATAAAAAAAAAAACAACCCAGGTGAAGTCATTAATGATGCTATAGGCCAAGGAAATTAAAGACAGAAGCAACTTTTAGCTGAGGAATGGAATAACGTTTGAAGTTTATTTGATGTGTTGTAATATTATTATGAAACTCTGATATTATGGAATATTTTTGTTTATGGAATTATTATAACCTCATGAGAAATGCGTATCTCCTTACTACGGGAAGGGGGTGTTACGGTAAAATTGCAAGTGAATTTGCCAAAGCTTGTGTGTCACATAAATTGAGAAATTGACTTTATGATTATCCCATTTGGGTCCCGGCAGACAAGGCTGATTTTACTTGAGAGTGTTTTTTTTGGCCCTTTCTACTTTTATAATGTTAATGTATTATGCTACCACACCAATACCTATTGCAGGGAATTAAGCATGTGACTTGCAGGTGCCATCCCACTAGCATATATATATTTTGGTAAAGAAAGAATGTTATGCTTTGTACAATGCATACTATCAAAATGACGTCTCCTCTTTTTGTAAGTAGCTAAATCTTTAAAATGCTCAAAAAATGCTAATTCTTTAAAATTTAATGAAAATTCATATAGTTAAAAAGGGACAATAATTTACTACAAATTGGTTTGTAGCTACTAGCTATTTTATACAAACATATCTAATAAAGTGACATGTGTCCCATAGCTATTAAAAAAAGAGAAATGTTAGGTGTTCTTCTAACATTCTCCTGGTGTCTTCCCAACTGTAATATGACTTTTAAAATCACTAATAGATTAAAAGTCAATAATGATAATTTTAAATTCAACGATGATTTTAAAAGTAATATTACAGTTGAGAGAATACCAGAAGAACACTAAAAGAACACATCGCATTTCCCTTAAAAAAACATATGAGAAGCATATGTTAAGGAACACATGTCAGTTTATTAGATGGATTTGTATGAAATAGCTACAAACTAGTTTGTAGCAAATTTATGTCCCTTAAAAGGAGTAGTCTTTCTTTCATCTTTCTTTCTAACGAAATAAATCTATATGATCAAAATAAGGCTCAGTGATATCTTTCCAAAACTAAAACTTACACAAGCAGCACAAAACTGAAGACAATTAAAATTATTTTTATCTTTAAGTCACATCTGTACACTTTTTTTAAAAAAAAAAAAAAAAAAAAAACACTTTTCAAAATACATTAACAAACAAAGTCTTAATCCTTTAATAAGGCAATAACACATTATTAGTTAAAAAAAATTCTATCTCTAAAGCAAGCATATTAATTTTGGGTCTAGTTCGACGAGACAGAAATTAGCTACAAAATACTACAAACTAGTTTAATAAATTGCCAAGTATCTCTAAAGCATGTAAGAGCACATGTTTTCTTAATAACTGTATTAAAAAAAATGTGAGGAAATTGAATTATCTTGATATAAATGGGGCTTCTCTCATTTTTCTTTTTAAACAACTCAATTTCCTTAACCATATCTTATTTTTTGAAAGTTTAGATAAGCATCTTTTTTTTTTTTTTTTGTTCTTTCTAATCTTTTATAGGATATAAGCATCTTTTATTAACACTAATATAATTCCCTCGTATTATCACTCTTTGAAAAGTGAAATTCCTTTTGAGGCAGGTGCTAGTTTTGCGCATAATTACAACATAGTATCATGCGGGTCGGGTTGCGGGCCTAGTTTTTCAATACCCACACCATGCGGGTTGGGTGGCCGAAATGGCCAATATCTGACCCGCCTCGACCCGTGCCCACCCTTACTGTAGACTGTATAGTCTGTATATCTGTACTGTATCTGTATGTTACCGTCTTCAATATACTGTTACGTATGTATATTACTATATATGTATATACTTAAAAAAAAATGCTATAATATTATTAAGTTATATATATATATATATATATATATATATATATATATATATATATATACCGATCTTATTCAAATAAATTGATATTATTAACATATACATAATAGACATATAGTATTCATCAATACATGCATACTTTATAATATACATTAAATATTTGTATCTAAGTATCTAGATATTTAATTATTGTATTAGTATGAATTTATATACTTATGTGACATTTTATATGTATAATTTGTAATTATAGCTATAGCTTAATTTTTTATTATATATTTATAATTTATGAATTATGATTGTATGGTACAACGTGATATATTAATTATATGACATAAGTTATATCCTAAGAGTATCTTATCTAATTTATATAATAATTTAATCATATGGCATAATGTTATATTATATGGACTAAGTTCTAATGAAATACATTGTCATTGTATGTAATAATTTAGGGGAAACTTCAGTTTGCCCCCGAACTTCTAGCCGATTTGACAAATACCTTTTAAACTTTCAAATCTCTTACTTTGTACTCCTGTTCTATCACTTTGGACCCCTCTGTTAGTTTTCAATGTTAAACTCAAACAGTTTAACTTTTTATATCCATTATACCCTCACCTAGTCCACCTAAAATTTTGAAAACACCCCAAAACTACAGCACTCACTAAGCCCAAAACGACATCGTTTTGAGCATTAAAATTAAAATTATTATTATTATTTTTTAAAAAGTAAAATATATAATAAAAAAAGAAAAAAGAAAAAAGAAAGAAGAAAATCGGGGTGGCTCATGGCTGGTTTGGGGGTGGTTGGCCAAGGGAGTGGTCCGGCCACCCCCAAAAGGCCAAAAAAAATAAAAAGAATGGATTTTGGGCTTTGGGGGTGGCCGAAACCAACCCCAGGCCGGACCACCACCAAAAGGCCAAAAAAAAAAAAAAAAAAAAAAAAAAAACAAACAAACAAACCCTTCACGGAATGGGTTTTGGGCTTTTGGGGTGGCCGGACCACCCCTAATGGCACCCCCTACGGCCGGTAGGGGGTGGCCAAAATTACCTCATACGGCCAGTAGGGGGTGGTTGAAACCACCCCCACCCCCAGGCCCGGACCACCCCCAAAAGCCTAAAACACATTCTTTATTTATTTTTATTTTTTTGTCCTTTTGAGGGTGGCCGGACCACCCCTTGGCCATGGGGGTGGTCGAACCAACCCTAGACCGGCCATGGGGGTGGCTGGAGCCACCGCCCTTGGCCAAAATGGGGTGGCCCGGCCACCCCATCTTGGCCAAGGGGGTGACCCCAATTTTCTTCGTTCTTTTTTTTTAAAAAAAAATAATAATTAATCTTTGCTTCTTTTTTTTTTGGTTTTTTAAAGAAATAATAATAATAATTTTAATGCCCAAAACTGAGTCATTTTGGGCTAGGTGGGTGCTGTAGTTTTGGGGGCCCAAAACGGTGTAGTTTTCCGGTGATGGTATAATGGGCATAAAAAGTCAAACCGTTTGAGTTTAGCGTTGAAAACTAACAGAGGGGTCCAAAGTGATAGAAATTGAAAGTTCAGGGGTCCAAAGTGATAGAAATTGAAAGTTCAGAGGTCCAAAGTGAGAGATTTAAAAGTTCATGGGGTGTTTGTCAAATCGGCTGGAAGTTCGGGGGAAGGGGGGGGGGGGGGGCAAACTAAAGTTTCCCCAATAATTTATAACACAAGAGTATTTACTTGGGGTAACTTCACTGAAGACCCCTGAATTTCCACCCGATTTAACAAACCCCCATAAACTTCAAAATCTCTCAATTTAGTCCCCTGAACTTTCAATTGCTCTCAATTTGGACCCATCCGTCAAAATTAGCTGTTAAAAATACAAAAAAAAAAAATCAAAATATCATTGATTTTCGTTTTTTTTTAGTAAAAAATGTTCTAGAAGTTGGAATTTTATACAAAAGTCAAGGAGTATAAACATTATGTAACGTTTAAAATTTGAATGATGGTTCAAATTGTGAGCAATTGAAAGTTTAGGAGACTCAATTGAGAGATTTTGAAGTTTATGAGGGGTTTGTCAAATCAGGTGGAAGTTCAGGAGTATTCAGTGAAGTTACCCGTATTTACTTCTAACATATAACACATAACTTATGTTTTTAATTTGAATTGTCATTAGATTAGACCATATGATTAATGTGAATTCATACTTACATCTTTGATCTATATATCTAATCATTGTAATGGGAATCTAAGTATGATTAAGAAGTGACATTGAATCATATCATATGATTAAGTATTAATATTATTCACTATTATTATTAAATATATATATATATATATATATATATATATATATATATTGATCGAGTTAATGAGCTAGGCTTGCGAGCCTCACACGAGTCGGGCGAGCAAGTTAGTCGAGTGTTAAACGAGCTAGGCTCATGAGCCCATTAACGAGTCGAGTAAGCGCGTCGATTAAGCTTTAAACGAGCTATGCTCGTGAACCCCTACCAAATTTTGTCCAACGAATCATATATAATCGGATTTCTAATCATGAATTGTTTGAAAATGGCAACAATTAGCTGGCAACTACAAGGCACAGGGAGACTAACGCGCGGAAAGGCTGCAACTACACTTGCCTCTTGAATTTCCCAAGTTATTCCAATTATGCTAATTCATTTTTAGTTGGTTGAATAATAAATGCTAACCTGAGTTTACATATTAAAGTTAATTATAAATACTGTATATCATCATCCAATTAGCTAGTTAGTTAACTGTTAACCATGATTAATATACATCAGTTAACTAAAACCTTTTGGCCATTTAACTAAAAACACACCCTACCCAGCTAGCTACAATATATTAATATAAAATTCTTTCTATCATCTTTCCTTCAATAAACAAATTATTTTATCATCTCTTTTCTCAATTGCTTTCATTATGAAAAAATTAAATAAATAAATGCTAGAAGATATAAACTATAAAGTTTCAAAAATATTTTATTCAATTACAAACTTATGTCCTTATAAATTTCTATTTTTTTTTTTTTTTTTGACATGTCTACACAAGAGGGGGGAGAGGGATTCGAACTAGTGACCACCGTTTCATTAGGCGTGGTCCTAGCCGATTGAGCTACCTCTTGAGGACTTATAAATTTCTATTTTTAGTTTAGCAACTCAATCAATAGTTTCGTTATATGTGGTTATAAGGGTTATCTTAAATGATTTTTTTTTTTTTTTCTTTCAAAAAATGGTTAAATTTCTTTTGTCAAAAAATGGTGAAAACATTGTTCAAAAAATACGCATTAATATTTCAATTGTGCTTATAAGTAACACATTGTTTAATCCAATGTCAATTACTTAATTTGATATTATACAAATCACATTATCATTGTAATTTAATTATCTAAAACAAAAATGTGATTTAATTATTAATGATCAATGGATTATATTAGATATATAAATATTATTATAATTATAATTATAAAAATATATTATATATATAAATATTATTATAATTATAATTATAAAAATATATTATATAAAAAATACGGTTAGCAGTTAGCGGTTAAATGGTTAAACAATTAGCGGTTATAGTCCGCCTTGACACCCCTAAAAATTCGGAATTCTTAGCAAAAGAAAATCTGTGGATGGAGGCTGCTAAATTGAACCAAGCAAAGCTTTTTAATGTCCAGAGGAGTCCTATTTTCCTTCCATAGCACGCGATCAAGAGTGCCAAAAGCATTGATGAGAAAAACTTGGTAGGAAGGGTTATGAGAGTCCTTTGCTTCAATTAATTACTCGAATAAAATTAATTACCGGATTTTTTTTGGTTCAATTTCCTCTAAGGCATAAAACCGAAAATAATATAAAAAATAAACATCGTACGTACTCGTATCCAATCTATTAAGCCAACAGAAAATTCAAACCTTCATCAAAAGACAATTAACTACAACAAGTCAGCCATCCACAATTTACAACCTCAAAATAACATCAAACAAACAATTCAAGATCCAAAAAATCCAACTCTTCATTCGGCCATCTACTAAGCAAGAATCAAAACACTCAAAAATCAACCGTCTAAAATCCCAAGATCTCTGTTGGGAATAAATTTATACTACAAGTTCACCAAATTTTAGGCTCAATGGTCAATGATAAGCCTATAAAGATATTAATTAAATAACAAAGGTTATTTAATTAATTAATAATCTTATATTCCAATCAAGATAATATTAGAATAAAGACGTCCTACTTATCTTTACAAAATGACTATTCAATATTATCTCTACATAATATCGATTGAATGTTTATCTCTACATGATAACTGTTAAATTCTATCTTAACTTTGGACTCTCGAACCAATTCAAATAAGAAGATCCAGTTCAAATCTACTTCAACTCTCCAAGCCTATAAATAAGCTTATTGTGCACCCAAGCACATCGGACTTTCTGACTTTGACATCAGAGTGTCTCCGGTTCTCCGGAAACTCCTTGACAATATTATTTTTTTTTGTAGTGATTTGGAGTGCGCAATGGTGCCGTATTTGCGCCGTATGTAGGAATGAGTAGTTCGTTTCTCATTAAAAAAAAAAATTCATCACGGTGCGAGCACGCATTCCGGCGACAACCAACCGGAAGGCAGCAGATCCGTACAAATCTGCTTCCAAAATCGCAGATCCATGTTCACAGAAACCCAAACGATCGCCCCACGACAGTCACTGCCGGACCCATAGACCTGGAAGTTGCTGTTCGCCGTTTATCTCCGAAGCTCCGTACCCGCAGACCCGCAACTCAGCAACGTTTCTGTTCATCGCCGGTGGTCCCCCAACAGCAGCTTCGCAGCCCCCAACAGCAGCATCGCCGGCCACCAGCACTGCAGCACTGCCGGAACCTCCAAGCTCGGACCTACAGCAACGCCCATCGCCGATCTGTCCTGCCATCACTGACCCATCATGGCCGGAGATCCAAAGTTTAGGTCGCCGACCCAGCGCGCAGCAAGGCCCGCCGAGCCACCAAACCGTGCTGCCGTTCGCCGAAGCAACCCAGACCCGCAGCGCTGCCGTTCGCCAGACCTCTGGACCCGCGGCATCGCGGATCTCCGAACAGCTGCCGTTCGCCGGACCTCCGCCGATCTCCGGACTGCATCGTCGTCGATCTCCAGACCCGCAGATTGCCGACCTCCATACCTGCACGCACCGCCGGATCTGCACACATTCGGCTACTGCTCGTAGAAGGAGAAGAAAGAAAAGAAAAAGAAAGCGTGCTGCGCAGGAGAGGAAAGAAGAAAGAAAAAAAAAGAAAAAAGAAAAGAAAGAAGAAAGAAGAAAGAAAAAAGAAATACAAAAATATATACATAACAGCACGTGACGTGAAGGGCTGTACGTTGAAAGAATTTGGAGAAGAAAATTCGCGTTTGACAACAGGTTTTTCTTATTCAATTTATATTCTTGTTTTGGTTTTGGAATAACTTATCTTGATTTAAGTTTATATTTCTATTCTGGTTTAGGAATAGCTTATCCCGATTTAAGTTTATATTCTTATTCTGGTTTAGGAATAGATTATCCTAGTTTAAGCTTATATTTTTACTCTAGTTTAAGAATAGGCTATTCTGGTTTAAATTCCAAATTTGGTTTTGATTGGTTGTGAGAATAAGGTAATTCTTATTTCAAATTATTACATTTTGGGGATACTCTATCCCGGATAAGAAGAAAAGGAAAAAGCAAAAAGGAAGAAAAAATTCTGCCATGGTGGCTACGTGAATGGAAATAGCCAACCATGTTGGTCCATTGGTCCAGCCTAATTCGAAACCAGTCGACCACGCTGACCAGATTAACCTGATAGATCCAGTTATCAGCATCAACCCTGTTAATCCTATAGTTCAGCAGAGACCGGTTCAACACAACATACCTCCCCGTCAACTGGAAATGGGAGATCCTGAACACTTTGCAGCAATGGCAGCGCAAATCGAAGGTTTGACACGGCAAAACGCAGAACTCTGTCTACGAGTCAGAGGAGTCTTATCGCGAGGAAACCCGTGGTAGGTGGGACGAAGAAGAGCACAACAGCCGTGTTAGCACTCATAATCAACCAAGAGGTGGACACCAAGAAGACAACTTCAAGCAACATGCAAGCCGAAAGGAGGAAAATCGGGTGAATGATAGCAAAATCAGTGGTACCCAAGATAGAAATGAAGAACTCAATAGGAGGATGACAGAGTTTGAAAAGAGGTTCACCAACCTGGAGATGGAGTGGAAGAATAAAGGGAAGGACACCTTCGTGGAGAAGATGTTGCAGGGAACCGGTTCACCTTTTTCCCCATGTGTAGAGGAATATCGGTTACCCGAAAAGTTCAAGGCTCCTCCTATGATGAGTTACAAGGGGGTCAGAGATCCAGTTGAACACTTGGAAGATTTTCGATCACATGTGCGCCTCCTTGGCATCCCAGACGAGGTGGCTTGCAGAGCCTTCCCCCTCACTTTATCAGGAAGTGCCCGGAACTGGTTTAGGAAGCTGCCCCCAGGCTCAGTCGACAAATTTGAAGATCTAGGTCGGGTATTCTTAACTTAGTTTACGACTTCACGCATTCGAAAGAAACCACCGTCCTATTTGCTGACTCTGAAGCAGCGCAATGATGAAACCCTGAAGCAATTCATAACTCGGTTCAATCTAGAAAAGACATAAATTGAAGAACCCTCAGATGACTTGATATACTCGGGGATTTATCATGGGCTCTTGACCAAAGAGCCGGTGATGAGGAAGATGGCGCGGAAACCGCCGAGCAATCTACAGGAATTGATGAGCAAGGTACAAGAGTTTATCAATGAGGTTGATGTTCTGAAGGCGATAGATAGCACGAGACATCCGGGACAAAAAGAAGATAAGACTAAGGAGACCCAGAAGGCAGTGGAGGAACATAAGCCTTTAAAGAAGAAGTACCATGACTATGATTTCACGCCTCTCAATGCTAAGATGTCAGAGGTGTTGATGGAGATAAAAAAGGATCCAGAGTTTGTCCAGCCACCAAAGATACATGGTAGTCCTCCAGAGAAGAACAAGGATCGGTATTGTGATTTTCATGAAGCTGGAGGTCACTACACCAAAGGATGTATAGCCCTGAGGCTATTGATAGAAAAATTTACCAAGAATGGTAAGTTGATTCAATTCTTGGGGGGTCGGAGGGATCAACCAAGGAATAATCAGGACCACCGTGCCCGGGAATACCGTCCACGGAACCACCCGTGCCAAGATGGAGGAGGCCGAGAGAACCATCCTAGAGAAGACGAACCCCGAAAACATGGTGACAGAGGAAGAGAAAGGAGCCAGAGCCAACAACGCGGAGACTTGAGACACTAGGATGGGATGGGTGAGATCAGGACGATAGCTGGAGGATTCGCCGGAGGAGGAAAGACTAACTCCACAAAGAAGACTACTTCCAGGATCGGGTATTGCAGTGACAGGAAATAGCAAGGAACGCGGAGCATCTGAAGAAGTACTATTAGTAGTACGCCCAGAGTTTGATTTATTTATGCTTTTATGCTTTTATTATTTGATTGTCTTTTAATAATAAATTTGATTTGAATAAAGAGTAATGCTGATTTAAGCATCAGAGTGTCCTCGGTCCTCCGAGGACCCCCTTTGACAATTACTCTTTGGTAGACAGGACAAGGAGAAAACCTTGGACAAAAACAAGGAGCTACCCTAAGGCGAGCGAGGAATAAAGGTTAGTCTGTTGAAAGACTTATAAATTCATATATCATGGTTGAAGATTATTCTGCAGGTTAAAGCTTAGTTTGTCAAGCGAGATTCAAAGAAGAATCGGGTATATCAGCCCTGGATATTTCAAAGAAGAACTGGGTATATCACTCTCGGATATATCAAAGAAAGAATCGGGTATATCACCCCCAGATATTTGATAGAAAAACCGGGTATATCACCCCCGGATATTTGATAGAAGAACCGGGTATATCATCCTCGGATATTTCAAAGAACTGGATATATCACCCCCGGATATTTCAGAGAAAAACTAGGTATATCACCCTCGGATATTTCAAAGAAGAACCGGGTATGTCACTCCCGGATATGTCAAAAGAAAGAACCGGGTATGTCATCCCCATATATGTCACCACTGGAGACAAGGAGAAAACCTTGGGCAAAAACAAGAATATGGAGA
Organism: Corylus avellana; assembly: GCF_965113065.1. NCBI lineage: Eukaryota > Viridiplantae > Streptophyta > Magnoliopsida > Fagales > Betulaceae > Corylus > Corylus avellana. The sequence goes on from NC_142499.1 coordinate 17,839,852, forward strand.
CAACCCACTAAAACAAGAACAAGGAGAAAACCTTGGGCAAAAACAAGAACAGGGAGACAGCCCTCTAAAACAAGGACAAGAAGAAAACCTTAGGCAAAAACAATGACAAGGAGAAAACCTTAGGCAAAAACAAGAATAGGGAGACAACCCTTTAAAACAAGGACAATGAAACCACCTTGGGCAAAAACAATTAACGAGAGACAACCCGGTCAAAAAAACAAGAAGATTCACCCCGAAGACAAAGAGACAACCTTGGGCAAAAACAATCAACGGGAGACAACCCGGTAAAAAATAAGGAATCACCCCAAGGAGAATGGGGAACAAAGGTTAGTCTGTTGAAAGACTTGCGAATTATTGTTTAAAGATTATTATGCAGGTTCGAAGCCTAATTTCTCAAAACGGGCATTGAAGAGATGACCGGGCATGATCCCCGAGTATCTCAAGGATATGACAGGCTTAGCCTTCGGGCAAAGGAAATAGTTGGGGGGTACTCTTGGCAACAATGAGACAAGGAGACAACCTTGGGCTAAAAACAAGCAACATGAGACAATCCAGTCACAAAACAAGGAATCACCCCAAGGCGAACGGGGAACAAAGGTTAGTCTGTTGAAAGACTTACAAATTACTGCTTAAAGGTTATTGTGCAGGTTTGAATTATCTTTATGACTTGGAGAGGGACCCGGGCATGATCCCTGGGTATCTCGGAACTAGGACGGGTTTAACCTCGGGCAAAGGATAGAACTGGGGGGTGCTTCTAGGAACTCAAGCGATGCCAAAAACAGAACTGAAGAGCTCCAACAGACGAGCTCAAAGCGCACTCACTAGGGAGACACGAGTCTCGAACAAGGTCAAACAACAAGCTGCCAGAGGGCTTTGACTAAATTCCCATTACCCAAGTACCTTGGCTAAGGGAATTGAGGGGTAACTGTTGGGAATAAATTCACACTACAAGCCCACCAAATTCTGGGCCCAATGGCCAATGATAGGCCCATGAAAATATTAATTAAATAGTAAAGGCTATTTAATTAATTAATAGTCTTATATTCCAATCAGGATAATATTGGAATAAAGACGTCCTACTTATCTCTACAAGATGACTATTTAATATTATCTCTACATAATATCGGTTGAATGTTTATCTCTACATGATAACTGTTGAGTTCTATCTCAACTTTGGACTCTCAAACCGATTCAAATAAGAAGATCCAGTTCAAATCTACTTCAACTCCCCAAGCCTATAAATAGGCCCCTACACAAGGTACTCAAACATCTTGAATCCTGAAATATCCTCACACATATTATTATTGAGCGTATTGAATTATTGTGCACCCAAGCACAATATCTCTCTTAGAAACTTTCTGACTTTGGCATCGGAGTGTCCCCGGAGACCCCCTTGACAATATTGCTTTTTTTGTAGTGATTTGGAGTACAACGGCGACGTATTAAAGACCCCGAAGAAAGTGCATCCACCGTGTTGAAAACTGTTCTAACAATCCCTTCATTTTTATTTTTGCAGTTCTTCCAAGATGTTCGTTCTTTCAGCCACAAGCTAGCAGTAATAAATGAAGGTAAATTGGATGTTTCAATTGTTGGGAATAAATTCATACTACAAGCCTACCAAATTCTGGGCCCAATGGCCAAGGATAGGCCCATGAAGACATTAATTAAATAGCAATGGCTATTTAATTAATTAATAGTTTTGTATTCCAATTAGAATAATATTGGAATAAAGACGCCCTACTTATCTCTACAAGATGACTACTCAAGATTATCTGTTGAATGTTTATCTCTACATGATAGCTGTTGAGTTCTATCTCAACACTGGACTCTCAAACCAATTCAAATAAGAAGATCTAGTACAAGTTTACTTCAGTTCCCCAAGCCTATAAATACGAAGATCTAGTCCAAGTCTACTTCAGCTCCCCAAGCCTATAAATAGGCCCCTACACAAGGTACTAAAGGATCCTGAAATATCTTCACACATATTATATAGCACCCCGAAAGCACATCCACCGTGTTGAAAACTGTTCTAACAGTTTGGTGCCATGAGAACGATTATCTTGTTTCTCGTAAAAAAAAAAAATCATCACGGTGTGCGTGGCCCATAGCAGATCTGCCACTTACATCGCAGATCCACGTTCACTGAAGCCCAACAGTGTGGTGTCCAAGCACGCCGCCGGATCAAGCTCAGCACGACCCACACCTCCAGTCTGCCGGAGATCCCCTGCTGGAGATTCACTGCCGTTCGCAAGAGATCCACCACTGCTTGAGATCCAAACGCACAGCCAAATGATCTCTGCCGCAGACCCACACCACGCCGTACCGTCGATCTCCAAGCCGAACTACCGAAGTGCCCCCAAGCCCAAGCGCACAGATCTGACCGCCGATCTTTGTACTGCCGGTGCTGCCTCATGACCCACAGCATCGCAAACCCAAGCATCCAAACAACACTGCCGGCTTCACTCCTTCACGACTGCCGTTCGCCGAAGCAAGCCAAACCCAAGCGACCAGACAGCCGCAGCACCGCCGGACTGGAGCATCGCCGACCTCCAGCACGCAGATTGTACTGCCAGAGCAAACCCAGCACGATCGCCGGAGCTCCAGTCACACAACACCTCCGATCCGTCATCGCCGATCTCGGGACCATCACTGATCGCCCCTGCCGAAGATCTACTGCCGTTTGTAGGAGACCCGCACTCCACTGCCGTTCATCTCCGTTCGCCAGAGACCCAAACGCCTAGACCTGCGACATGGCCATTCAGCACCTGCGAGCACTTGACTACTGCTTGTAAAAAAAAAAAATAGGGCGTTGGATTTGTGAAAGAAGAAGGGCGTTTGGTAACAGGTTTAATTCTTATCCAGCATATATTTTTATTCTAGTTTAGGAATAGGCTATCCCAATTTAAGTTTATATTCCTATTCTAGTTTAAGAATAAGCTATTCTAGTTTAAGTTTATATTTCTATTCTAGTTGAAGAATAGGCTATCCTGGTTCAAGTTTATATTCCTATTTTTGCTTAGAAATAGGCTATTCTGGTTTAAAGTCCAAATTTGGTTTTGATTGGTTGTGAGAATAAGGTAATTCTTATTCCAAATAATTACATTCCGGGGATACTCTATCCCGAATAAGGAGTAAAGGAAAAAGCAAAAAGGAAGAAGAAATTCCGCCATGGTGGTCACAATGCGATCGGGAAGTGCTGCAATCCGACAGTCGCGAACGGAAATAGCCAACCATGTTGGTCTATTGGTCCAGCCTAATTTGAAACCGATCAACCACGCTGGCCAGATTGACCCGATAGATCCAATTATCAGCATCAACCCTGTTGATCCCATAGTTCAATGGCAATGGCAGCGCAAATCGAAGCCCTGACATGGCAAAATGCAGAACTCCGTTTACGGGTATCAGAGCAGTCTCATCGCGAGGAAACTCATGGTAGGCGGGACGAAGAAGAGCACAGTAGCCGTGTTAGCACTCATAATCAACCAAGGGAAAGACACCAAGAAGACAACTTCAAGCAGCATGCAAGCCGAAATGAGGAAAATCGGGTGAATGATAGCAAAATCGGTACCCAAGATAGAGATGGCGAACTCAACCGAAGGATGGCAGAGTTTGATAAGAGGTTCACCAACTTGGAGATGGAGCGAAAGAATAAAGGAAAGGACACCTTCATGGAGAAGATGTTGCAGGGAACTGGTTTACCTTTTTCCCCACGTGTGGAGGAATACCGGTTGCCTGAAAAATTCAAGGCTCCTCCTATAATGAGTTATAAGGGGGTCGGAGATCCAGTCGAACACTTAGAAGATTTTTGGTCACATGTGCGCCTCCTTGGTATCCTAGATGAGGTGGCTTGGAGGGCCTTCCTCCTCACTTTATTAGGAAGTACCCGGAACTGGTTCAGGAAGCTGCCCCCAGGCTCAATTGACAAATTTGAAGATCTAGACCGGGTATTCTTAACTCAGTTTATGACTTCACGGATTCGGAAGAAACCACCGTCCTATTTGCTGACTCTAAAGCAGCGCAGTGATGAAACCCTAAAGCAATTCATAACTCGGTTTAACCTAGAGAAGACAGAAATTGAAGAACCCTTAGATGTCCTAATATACTTGGCGACTTATCATGGACTCTTGACCAAAGAGCCAGTGATGAGGAAGATGGCGCGGAAACCACCGAGCAATCTAGAGGAATTGATGAGCAAGGTACAAGAGTTTATCAATGAGTCTGATGTTCTAGAGGTGATAGATAGCACGAGACATCCGGGACAAGAAGAAGATAAGAAAAAGGAGACTCAGAAGGCAGTGGAGGAACATAAACCTTCAAAGAAGAAGTACCAGGACTATGATTTCATGCCTCTCAATGCTAAGATGTCAGAGGTGTTGATGGAGATCAAAAAGGATCCAGAGTTTGTCCGACCACCAAAGATACCGGGCAATCTTGCAGAGAAGAACAAGGATTGGTATTGTGATTTTCATGAGGCAGGAGGTCACTACACCGAAGGATGTATAGCCCTAAGGCTATTGATAGAAAAATTTATCAAGAATGGTAAGTTGATTCAATTCTTGGGGGGTCGGAGGGATCAACCAAGGAATAACCAGGACCACCATGCCCGGGAATACCGTCCATGGGACCATCCGCGCCAAGATGGAAGAGGTAGAGAGAACCATCCCCGGGAAGATGAACCTCGGGAGCATGGTGACAGAGGAAGAGAAAGGAGCCAAAGCCGACAACGCGGAGATTTGAGACACCAGAATGTGATAGGCGAGATCCGAACAATAGCTGGAGGATTCGCAGGAGGAGGAAAGACTAACTCCACAAGGAAGACTACTTTCGGGATCGGGTGTAGCAATGACAGGAAATAGCAAGGAACAGCATCTGAAGAAGTACTATTAGTAGTACGCCCAGAGTTTGGTTTATTTATGCTTTTATGCTTTTATTATTTGATTGTTTTTCAATAATAAATTTGATTTGAATAAAGAGTAATGCTGATTTAAGCATCGGGTCCTTGGTCCTCTGAGGACCCCCTTTGACAATTACTCTTTGGTAGACAGGACGAGAAGAAAACCTTGGACAAAAATGAGGAGCTACCCCGAGGTGAAAGGGAGCGGTGGTTCATTCCCGGAGATAAGGAGAAAACCTTAGACAAAAACAAGGAGTAACCCTAAGGTGAAAGGGGAGCAAAGGTTAGTCTGTTGAAATATTCATATATCATGGTTGTAGATTATTCTGCAGGTTAAAGCTTAGTTTGTCAAGAGGGATTCAATGAAGAACGAGGTATATCACCCCCGAATATTTGATAGAAGAACCGGGTATATCACCTCCGGATATTTTAAAGAAGAACCGGGTATATCACTCCCGGATAGTTTAAAGAAGAATCGGGTATATCACTCCCGGATAGTTTAAAGAAGAATCGGGTATATCACTCCCGGATATTTTAAAGAAGAACCGAGTAAATTACTCCCGGATATGTCAAAGAAGAACCGGGTATGTCACCCCCGGATATGTCACTATCGGAGACAACGAGAAAACCTTGGGCAAAAACAAGAATATGGAGACAACCCTCTAAAACAAGGACAAGGAGACAACCTTGGGCAAAAACAATTAACGGGGAGACAACCTAGTCAAAAAACAATAAGACTCACTCCCAGCAACAAGGAGACAATGAGAAAACCTTGGATAAAAACAAGAAATCACCCCAAGGCGAATAGGGAATAATGGTTAGTCTGTCGAAATACATATAAATTACTGCTTAAAGGTTCTTGTGCAGGTTTGGATTATCTTTATGACTTGGAGAGGGAACCGAGCATGATCCCCGAGTATCTCGGAACTAGGACGAGTTTAACCCCCGGGCAAAGGATAGAGTTGGGGGGTGCTCCCGAGAACTCAGGCGATGCCAAAAACAAAGCTAAAGAGCTCCAACTGATGAGCTCAAAGCACACTTACTAGGGAGACACAAGTCTCGGACAAGGTCAAACAAGAAGCCGCCAGAGGGCTTTGACTAAATTCCCATTACCCAAGAACCTTGGCTAAGGGAATTAGAGGGTAACTGTTGGGAATAAATTTACACTACGAGCCCACCAAATTCTGGGCCCAATGGCCAAGGATAGGCCCATGAAGATATTAATTAAATAACAATGGCTATTTAATTAATTAATAGTTTTATATTATAATTAGGATAATATTGGAATAAAAACGGCATACTTATCTCTACAAGATGACTACTCAAGATTATCTCTGCATGATATCTGTTGAATGTTTGTCTCTACATGATAGCTGTTGAGTTCTATCTCAACTCTAGACTCTCAAACCAATTGAAATAAAAAGATCTAGTCTAAGTCTACTTCAACTCCCCAAGCCTATAAATAGGCCCCTACACAAGGTATTAAAGGATCCTGAAATATCTTCACACATATTATAGAGCGTATTGAATTATTGTGCGCCGAAGCACTCTTAGAAACTTTCTGACTTTGGCATCGGAGTGTCTCCGGTTCCCCGGGAACCTCCTTGACAATATTGCTTTTTTATAGTAATTTGGAGTGCACAACAACGAATTGAAGACCCCGAAGAAAGCGCATCCACCGTGTTGAAAACGGTTCTAACACCATTTGCATTATATCTGAAACAGAAAGCAATAGAAAGATCAATTCACATGCACTATCATATTCTTAGAATTCGCCTTTTGGCTTATTTGGAAAAAAGAGTGGTATGGCGCATTGTAAAGGATTGTTTCCGAGTAGAGATAAAGATAGCGTTTTACTCCTTTCTCTGCTTCCCATCACCATAAACAGTCAATGATTCCTTCCTAGTCCTTAGTGCCCTTGTAATTATTGATGAAGTAACAAAATAATACTCAGATAAAGAAAAAGAAGAAATGACAAATGAAAACTAGTGTAAAATTAACCTTACCCAATTCAATCTTTCGAGCTTTCTTTGTGTTTCTCCAAATTAAGAAAAAGGATTTGTCCACGAAATTCAATAACCTTTAGCTTTAGAGAATCTGATTTATTGCCTTTCGTGTGTTTATATGCATCAATCTTAACGATTAAGCTAAACTCAGTATAAGGAAACTCAAGGACTGAAAACTTTGGGAGGATGGAAATTGGAATATAATTATATACTAATTTTTGAAAAACAGAGATAACACAAACACACATGGCTGCAGCTTTGATAATAAAGTGACGAGTGGGAGGAGGAGTGACCCGGCCATATATGCATCATAAAGGGGCTTTTTCTGCGTGCAAACTTGCCCATATGCTCCGCCGTTTCAATCTCAAAAAAACAGAGCATAACAGAGCATTATGGCATCTCTCCTTTCTTCTTTGTAGAAAACATAATTGACTTGCTTACTATATATGATGAAACTCATTTTTCACTTAACCATTACGAATTTGCAGATTACAGAAAAATGCACTTAATTAATCACGCATCAGCTATTATAAATAGGGGTACTATTATGTATCCACTCTCACAAGCAAGAAAACAGCAATGGTGTCTCTCTTCTCTCTTCTTACCATACTGATCATCACCTTCATCAACCCCATATTCACCTCAACTTTATCACAACCTCCGACCCCACCTCCGACCCCTCCAATACCATCAACAGTACCTCTGGGTCTCCTCATGTCTGCGGTGATTTTTCCCCAGACATTTGGAGTATATCTTGTCGGGATAGCAGTGGGTACCCCTCCTGTTAGCCAGCATATGATTATGGACACTGGCAGTGATGTTACGTGGTTTAAGTGTAAACCCTGTAATTGTCTCCAAATTCCACGCGTATTCGACCCACTCCTTTCCACTTCCATTTCGGTGGTTCCCTGCGACTCCCCTGCCTGTAATCACTTTGGTTGCAACAACAGTCAGTGTACGTATGAAGTCGACTACATGGACGGCTCCTTCACCAAAGGCGTGCTTATGCTTGAAACGCTCATGTTTGGAAGCACCGGTGTTCTCAATGTGTTTGTTATGTTCTCACCGGCGGCTTGGTGACTGAAGCCAAGGGCCTGCTAGGCCTCAGAGGTGGGCCATTGTCATTGCCGACTCAGCTTCAGCTTCGTGGATTGGCTTGCATTTTCAGCTACTGCTTGCCGGATTCGGCTCAAGGCTCACTGGGTTGGTTGAATTTCAGCCTTCCAAGTGCAATGCTACATGCCGGAACAGCATGGATCCCCTTGCTTCGCAACCCAAACACATCGACTTTCATAATATGTTCATTTAGGTTTGAACATAGTTGAGCGTTCCCTATAATGAACATAGTGTAATTAGTTGGGACAAATGCTAAACAAAAAATGCCCTCGCCAAAAATAGGTTGTTGCTCAACTAGAATGTTCCTTTTTTTTAACGTCAATATTGGACCGGCTGAAAAGAAAAATGACACGTTCAGAACTTGAATCGACTCTAAGCCGGATAGGTTGAAGCACGTGTCAAATATGGGGTTCTCAAAGGAGATCCGAGGAAGAATATTTTTCGTTTTTGCAACATAAGCGTTGCGAAAAATCTCGTAAATAGGCGTTGGTAGGTGGGAATACGTTGTGCCGGAATCAATAATCACTCATCCAAAGCCCTTTTTTGTCAGCTTGAAGGTGTTTTTGGGAATGGGCAGTCGCACGTCTCCGATTCCAATGCCGGACAGCCCGACATAGTAGAAAGTTGGTGTGTTTGGGTTGCAGAGCAAGGGGATCCATGCTGTTCCCGCATGTAGCATTGCTCTTGGAAGGCTGAAATTCAACCAATCCAGTGAGCCTTGAGCTGAATCTGGCAAGCAGTAGCTGAAAATGCCAGCCAATCCACGAAGTCGAAGCTGAGTTGGCAATGACAATGGCCCACCTCCGAGGCTTAGCAGGCCATTGGCTTCAGTCACCAAGCCGCCGGTGAGAACATAACAAACACATTGAGAACACCGGTGCTTCCAAATGTGAGCGTTTCGAGCATAAGCACGCCTTTGGTGAAGGAGCCGTCCATGTAGTCGACTTCATTCGTATACTGACTGTTGTTGCAACCAAAGTGATTATAGGCAGGGGAGTCGCAGGGAACTACCAAAATGGAAGTGGAAAGGAGTGGGTCGAATACGCGTGGAATTTGGAGACAATTACAGGGTTTACACTTAAACCACGTAACATCACTGCCAGTGTCCATAATCATATGCTGGCTAATAGGAGGGGTACCCACTGCTATCCCGACAAGATATACTCCAAATGTCTGGGGAAAAATCACCGCAGACATGAGGAGACCCGGAGGTACTGTTGATGGTATTGGAGGGGTCGGAGGTTGTGATAAAGCTGAGGTGAATATGGGGTTGATGAAGGTGATGATCAGTATGGTAAGAAGAGAGACGGCATTGCTGTTTTCTTGCTTGTGAGAGTGGATACATAACAGTACCCCTATTTATAATAGCTAATGCGTGATTAATTAAGTGCATTTTTCTGTAATCTGCAAATTCGTAATGGTTAAGTGAAAAATGAGTTTCATCACATGTAGTAAACAAGTCAATTATGTTTTCTACAAAGAAGAGAGGAGAGATGCCATAATGCTCTGTTATGCTCTGTTTTTCGAGATTGAAACAGCAGAGCATATGGGCAAGTTTGCACGCAGAAAAAGTCCCTTTAGGATGCATATATGGCCGGGTCACTCCTCCTCCCACTCGTCACTTTATTATCAAAGTTGCAGTCATGTGTGTTTGTGTTATCTCTGTTTTTCAAAAATTAGTATATAATTATATTCCAATTTCCATCCTCCCAAAGTTTTCAGTCTTTGAGTTTCCTTATACTGAGTTTAGCTTAATCGTTAAGGTTGATGCATATAAACACACGAAAGGCAATAAATCAGATTCTCTAAAGCTAAAGGTTATTGAATTTCGTGGACAAATCCTTTTTCTTAATTTGGAGAAACACAAAGAAAGCTCGAAAGATTGAATTGGGTAAGGTTAATTTTACACTAGTTTTCATTTGTCATTTCTTCTTTTTCTTTATCTGAGTATTATTTTGTTACTTCATCAATAATTACAAGGGCACTAAGGACCAGGAAGGAATCATTGACTGTTTATGGTGATGGGAAGCAGAGAAAGGAGTAAAACGCTATCTTTATCTCTACTCGGAAACAATCCTTTACAATGCGCTAGACCACTCTTTTTTTCAAATAAGCCAAAAAGCGAATTCTAAGAATATGATAGTGCATGTGAATTGATCTTTCTATTGCTTTCTGTTTCAGATATAATGCAAATGGTTGAAACATCCAATTTACCTTCATTTATTACTGCTAGCTTGTGGCTGAAAGAACGAACATCTTGGAAGAACTGCAAAAATAAAAATGAAGGGATGATCTTGGGATTTTAGACGGTTGATTTTTGAGTGTTTTGATTCTTGCTTAGTAGATGGCCGAATGAAGAGTTGGATTTTTTGGATCTTGAATTGTTTGTTTGATGTTATTTTGAGGTTGTAAATTGTGGATGGCTGACTTGTTGTAGTTAATTGTCTTTTGATGAAGGTTTGAATTTTCCGTTGGCTTAATAGATTGGATACGAGTACGTACGATGTTTATTTTTTATATTATTTTCGGTTTTATGCCTTAGAGGAAATTGAACCAAAAAAAATCCGGTAATTAATTTTATTCGAGTAATTAATTGAAGCAAAGGACTCTCATAACCCTTCCTACCAAGTTTTTCTCATCAATGCTTTTGGCACTCTTGATCGCGTGCTATGGAAGGAAAATAGGACTCCTCTGGACATTAAAAAGCTTTGCTTGGTTCAATTTAGCAGCCTCCATCCACAGATTTTCTTTTGCCAGATATAATAAGAATTCCGAATTTTTAGGGGTGTCAAGGTGGGCGATTAATAACCGTCCACTAACCGTTAACCGCTATAACCGCTAACCATTTAATCGCTTAATTGCTAACCACTAACTGCTAACCGTATTTTTTATATAATATATTTTTGTAATTATAATTATAATAATATTTATATATCTAATATAATCAATTGAACATTAATAATTAAATCAAATTTTTGTTTTAGATAATTAAATCACAATGATAATGTTTAATGACAATTCAAATACTTTATTCAAATTAATCATATTATATTATTATTAATGTACAATGATAATGTGATTCGTATAATATCAAATTAAGTAATTGATATTGGATTAAACAATGTGTTACTTATAAGCACGATTGAAGTATTAATGCGTATTTTTTGAACAATATTTTCACCATTTTTTGAAAAAAAAAAAAAAAACATTTAAAATAACCCTTATAACCACATTTTCACATATAACGAAACTATTGATTCAGTTGCTAAACTAAAAATATAAATTTATAAAGACATAAGTTTGTAGTTGAATAAAATATTTTTGAAACTTTATAGTTTATATCTTCAAACACTGTTTTGACCATTTTTTAACCATTTTCTAAAAAAAGAAATTGAGCAATTTTTTAACAATTTTTTGATATGTGTAATTGTGCCTTAATATTAGTATGTTTATGTTTATAACTTTTCTTTTTTTGATGTTCACAGGATTTGTTAGAGACCAAATGAGAGTATATTATGTACAAGGATTGATAAAGTTTTAATATTTTAGTTGTATCATTTAATGTTTTATTTGAACTTTTTTTAATTTTTTTTATATGTTGTGTTGAAATTTATTTTATATGTTGTGATTTTTTTTTATTTTTTATTTTTAAAAAAAGTTAATTGGTTATGATTTAATATTTAAGGAGTTTTTTTAAAAAAAGTACAAGTAAATGTAAATTTGTGGTCAAATATTTTTTGATTTTTCAATATGGGCTATTTTTATAACAATTTGGCCCAAGAAGACACTAAAAATACAAAAAACAGATGGGGATAAAAAATGCTACAATAATTTTTTAAAAAAAAAACCCCAAAAAAAGGCCAAATTTTGAAAAAGCGGTTATAACGTCCGGTTACCTATTTTATTAACCGTTAACCAGCAGTTAGTAAAATTTAATAACCGCTAAAATGGTTATGGTTAGCAATTTTTGCCAATAACCACTAACCGTAATTACCTTGATATCCCTACAAATTTTACATGTAATGGTCGGTGACTTGGTGATTGCCTTGACGTGGCCACCAATGATTTGGTAGAAAGTCCTTCAACAATTTAAATGAAAAAGAAAAAGCTGAGTGATTTTTAATCATAATAAAACGTAGGAAGTGATTTTTTTTTTTTTTTTCTTTTTACAAATGTAGGTATAATTTTTAAAATGAGTAAAACCCATCAATGGACCAATTATTTTATTTTATTTTATTTTCCTACTTTAAAAATCAGTGGGGGTGGAGGTCGCGGCCTCCACTGACTTTTTTTTTTTTCTTTTCTTTCTTTGAATTTCACAAGGTTGATATGGCAACTTGTTCATGTCACATCAAAAGATATAAAACTCATCGATCAATTTTATTTGTTAAAAAAACAAAACATAATCATCATTAAATACTAACTTTTCAGTACAGTACAGTAATGACTTGTATTTATTTAGATAATCCATACATGCTGACCACACCTGATACCCAGATGTAGCAGCCCATATCTTCAACTTCTACATACACACACAAGGCATTCTTACATAAACATTACATAGAGGCTCAAAGCCACTTTATTTCACTTTGTGTTCAAAACACCTGCTGGCATTTTCACTGCTGACCCTGAGAAAGAAGAACAGATTGAAGAGGGGTCAGAAGAAAGCACAATTTGCACAAAGACAAGATTAAAAACCTCTTAACGAAACCAAATTCATAATGCAGTGTACTAAATAGCAGGTACCGAAAAGCGGGCCTTGTAGAATTCAACAAGCTCTTTGGGATCAGTTTTTGTTGGCTTATAAGCATCGATCTTGTTTACCTCCTGCACAAGGGTAAGCAAGAATCATTACCATTCAAGAACCAAAGTATGATACATTGGGACTCATGCCTCTTTCAAAGTCAAGTTTAAGGTGAAGATAATGTAAAAAGAAACAGCATAAGTGCCCTGTCATGCTGCAGGTGGGATGATTGCTTCTAAGCTTGCATAGAAGAGTATGCTCAGATTCAATTAACTAAGCATTTACAGCAAAAGGTATAAACCAGTAGGACATCATGAGAATCAGTACAAGATATCTACTACCCATCAATCCACATTCATTTACAGCAAAAGCAGACATGAGACTGCCTCTTTGGAGGCAAGGTGAGGCTTTTGTCACAACTCAAAACTCACAAGACTTTAAACCCTGTGGTGCTTGTTAGAACATTTTAAATATTATGATTTAGGTTTATTTTCTTCCTTATTTAGCCTAGGCTTTCTTATTCAGCACTCCTAGCCTCTCTATAAATAGATATCATTATAATACAAATTATGATACTTCAAAATATTCAAGATGAAGCCCTAACAATTTCATCAGTTTCTTTCTCGCTTCTACTCTCTTCTCTCTTCTATATTATATATCTCATTATATATTTCTAGAGTGCTACTTTAAACCCCAAGTTCCAAGTCTTTACTACATGTTCCTACCCATTTTGTGCTAACACGAAAACTTTTAGAAATAATAACTTGAACTAGTGTAGAATGTAGATGTTGTTGAATTGCAGATTCAGCAGACTAATTCAATGGGAGAGGCAAATGCCAGGGAGTAGAGCTTAATGGTAATTGGCAAAAGCAATCTCATGGTTTTACAATGTACCTCGATCCATTTTGCAAGTTTAGGCCTTCCTGCTGTGATATCATACTTCCATGCGTCCGATAAGAAGACTTGGAATCTTTCAACAAATGGAATGTAAGCAATGTCCACCTGAAGATCATCACAGACACATAATTCAATCACATATCAATGGGGGAACAATAGAATCATGGAAAATACTGTTATATATATAATCATATTATCCGTTTTCAATTTCCGCATATAAATCAACATGATCATTTTCTGTAGTATAATACTAAACTTACACAATCTATAAATGTTAGGTCCAACATCAAGAAGAAGCATGCAGCTCGCACTTGAAGGAAAAAAAAAACATAATCAAGAATTCAACTTACACCACTGAATTGGCCAAGGAAGAATGGCCCATCATCGAACTTATGAAGAGCCTTTTCCAAGTGATCAAAAGCAGGACCTGATGCGAGTTCAAGGTTATTAGTCAACCCAGTTTCCACACAAAATGCTATCCCTAAAGGCAGCAAGTTCTAACTCTTACCAGCTTCTTTTACTGGATCTCCTTTGAATGATGTAAACACTGTCTTGTTGAAGGTGTCAGTGTAGGCTATCAACTCTTGACCAAATTCCTTTTTCGCAGGATCCTGCAATATTTTCCAGCATTACTTTAGTCAAATTCCAGGGGAAACAGAAACTGAAACAGAACGAGAGAGCCGTTCTTGAACAAGGGCACAAAATCTTACATTGGGCGCAAGAGAAGGCCCCTCAAAGTTGCTGTCTATATACTTAATTAAATCAAGACTCTCCCCAATGACTTTTCCATTGTGTTCCAATGATGGCACCTGTTAATATAGAATACGTGTTAAACATGAAATGGATATCACAATTTTAAAAATAAAAAATAAAAAAATCAACCCAGGCATGTCTCTTCCAAAATCATCACCTTGTTTTCAGGGTAGACTTTCTCCTTGTACCAAGCAGGCCTGTTTTGAAGGTTGATTGGGACTAATTTAATCTTCTCTTGTAATCCCTGCACCAAAAAATTTTCAGAAACATAAATATTAATTAAAAAACAGAAAATGACAAATGATCCCTAAAGGAGTAAAGGGTCTGTCTCTTAATCCAAATTAGGAGTTAGAAAAGCAGTGTCAGATAACTTGAGCACCAAAAAAAAAAAGAAGTCTATAGACAAATTAAGAAATGAAAACAACCTTATAATTCCTGGTAATCCACGTACGCTGTGCAAATGGGCATGAGTAAGAGATGTACAACCTTCGAAAAAACAAAATCCAAGTTCATTTTAGCACACGGGGTAAAAACTATAGATAAATCCTAAACAAACACAGAGTAAGGACAGTGGATGGGACAAAAACAAAAACATGTAGCAAAAAAAGAAAGAAGAAACGATTAGGAGAGCAGAGTGAACCTTGTAGTTCCATCAAAGAGAGGAGGTGGGTGGGAAGTGGCATCCAATGATGGGGGAAGATGCTCTTGCACACTCCTGTACAACCCAGAAAAGTTAAGTAAACAATCTTCCAGATTTTGACAAGAATGCACAAATCCAGAGTCCCCGAACGGAAAACCCAATTGAGAAAATGGAAAATTTCGAACTCCTAAGCACTTACGATGCAGCCATTGATGATGATCGTGGTGGTGTTGTCGTCCAGAGACTTCCAAGCTTAATTTTGTTCGTACTTTCTACTCTGATGCGCAATGGTGTCTAGGTTCACGCGGCCCCTCCTTATATAGCAGTTCCGATCCCTTGAAGTCGCGAGCAGTGACGAAACGTGATTGCCACGTGGGCGTATCCAGCAATTTCGCTGTCGGATTATTAGGAATTTGACCCGTTTTTGAGATCTGTTCATCCATACAGTTTTCCGCTAGTCTATCCCTTACTATAAAAAGTCTCATATATTAATAAGCAAAAAGCAATTTGGTGTCGAAGGTAGTTGAATCGGGTAAATTAGAAGTTACTAGATTGAATTTCGATTTCTTTTTCTTTGTTTTGTGTTGACATATAAAAAAACAAAAGGAAAAAATATAAAAAAGTCTCTCAAACTAACAGTTGTACAGAGCTTCATAATATTCAAAATGTATTAAAGTAGTTCATCATACTATTAAAGTGTGTCAAAAAGACCACATGTGTTTTTATATTCCTATAATATCCCTATTCTTTTAAAAACTAAAATAAAAAAATTAATAAAGTAATAAAATAAAAAACTAAAAAATTATTTTTTTAAAATATATATATATAATGAAAAAATGAAAAAAAAAAATAAAAAATAAAAAATGAAAGGGGTGGTTGCCAATTAAGCCAACCATATGGTTTGATTTTGTATTTATCTATATTTTTTTATACCGTACAAATGATTTGTAATTTAAGCCAACTACAGTGACTAATATTTTATTTATTCTAAAAGAAAAATTGTATTTATTTGCCCCTTGGGTTTTTTTTTTTTTTTTGTTTAAAAAATAATTTAGTTTATTTTTTATTTTATTTAGTTTTTAAAAGAAAAAGGGTATTATAGGAATATAATAAAATATGTGACATTTTTGACACACTTTGATAGTTTGATTGACTACTTAATATACCTTTTGAACATTGTGAAGGCTCTATCGCAACAGCGATTAGTTTGAAAGACTTTTTTATATTTTTTTGTAAAAAATAATTTAGACATCAAAATGTTAGGATTCTAATCCACTTTTTGGATTCGGTGAATGTTAAAAGGTATTCACGTTATTTTAATTATTTAAATAATTAAATATACTAACAAAATGACGGACCCAATTTTTCTATAAATTGGAATGTAAGAATTCTTACAATTAAAGCCTCTAAAAAAGTAAAAATGGTTTTTTTTTTTTTTTTTTTTCAACTGACATTTGTCTCTTATGAGAATTACATATTTTTTTTAATCTTTTCATATGCTTTTCGATAACATTAATATAAAAATATGTACATATCATATACGTAAGGAGCATATGTCATTTTTTAAAGGCTAAATTATAAAAGTTCTTAGAACATTTCCAATGGAAGAGCTAAATGTTATTTTTATCTAAAATAGCTCTTCAAATGTTTAAAAAACCCCCTACATTGGATTAGCCAAAAGAAAATGTAAAATAGATATTTAATTGGAAGAGCTAAAAAAAAGCTAAATGTAGCAGCACTTTTCAAGGGAGCTATTTTATTTTTCATTGTTTCTCACCTATTTTCTCTTTTTCCCAAATCGTTTCTTACTTTTTCTCTACATGTTCTCTTTTTCCCAAAACTTTTCTCATTTTTACTCTCACATGTTCTCTTTTTTCCAAAACTTTTATTGCTTTTAATAATATTTTAATAGAATAGATATAAATATAGCTAATCGGATATAGAGACATATAAAAATGGCTTCGCTAAATTAGATAAAAGTGAATTTTAAGAAGCCATTTTACATAAAAATATGCTCCTCCATTGAGAATGCTTCTTACAATTTAATTGGTAAAAAATATCTGTAAAAAAATAAAATATAGACTCTCGAATAAACTTTTTATGTGTCGTAGGGAATTGGAGAGGGCTGGTTCATGATAAGGTTGTGGCGTCTCTCATTTCTATCCGATGGGTTTCGTTAATCATTGAAAGGTTTTGAATCCAACGGTGACCGCCAGGCCAGATGAGATGGCTGAATCCCGACCTCTTATTCAATGAAAACGCAATTCACAAAAGTCATAATTTAAAAAAGGAACAAAGGAAAAATGGGCATCTAATATAATATAATAATACAGTAAATCTCAAGAAATCTGATATATGTATATAAAATGGTTCATATATATATATATATATATAGTTTAATATTTAAAAGAAAGAAAATGTTAGGTGTTGTTATAGTGTTATACTGGCGTTATTCTAACTGTAATATGGCTTTTAAAATTATCATTGAATTTAAAATTATTATTATTGACTTTTAATTTATTGATAATTTTAAAAATCACATCACAATTGAGAGAATATCAAAAAAAAATACCTAACATTTCCCATAAAAGAATCATCATAGAGAGCTGAAGACCCTAAATTCGATTTTATTATCAATCCAATTGTCGTTTACGTTTGTTTTTTTGTTTTCTTAAAGACGAATAGTCTGAATGGATAGATGTCATTACTTGTATAACTTTACTATCAAATAAAATAATCATATATATATATGCTTATTTTCTTATTAATATGTGACAGATTTTCTTTCATCATCAGCGACGATTGTCATATATATAATTTTCAAATCAAAATTGGACTACTCATTCCATTGAAAAGAAATTAGGAACAAGGTTGTTGTGTGCCAAGACAAGATTGGTTCCGTTTTGTCGTATATATAGTTTTCGAATCAAAATTGGGCTACTCATTCCATTGAAAAGAAATTGGGAACAAGGTTGCTGTGTGCCAAGACAAGAATGTTTCCGTTTTAGCGACCAGGTTCTCAAATATCTTACCAAAGCAAAAGTAGCCACATGAGACCGGAGTCTTTATAATCAATATTAGCAGTGAGTTCTTCGCCAAAAGCTTAGAGAAATGGTAGAACATCTACTATTGTCATTCTTTTCATTCTTTTCCATACTTAAAACAAAAACAAAAAAAAACAAAACAAAACAAAAAACAAAAAATAAAATAAAATTATTTTCTTACATGTCCACACAAAAGGGGAAGAGTGATTCAAACTAGTAACCCCCGCTTCATAAGGTGTAATTTCCGGCCGATTGAATTACCCCTGGGAACTGAATCCACCTTCACTTTTCTTTTCTTTTTTTTTTGTTGAAAAAATGAGATGTTACTTCTCATTCAACAAATAAGAAAACAAGGGCCAAAAGGCTCTACGAAGATAGAGCTAACTGCTCTAAAATAATACAAATAGAAATACACGTGAGAGTTTCCTCAATCCAAACTCTATCTAAATAACTCTTCGATGCCTCTTTAGCAAGATTGTGAGCTGCCTGGTTTGCTCCTCTGTTAACATGCCCAATATCCCAGCTCCTCATTAACCCTAGGAGAAAAAGGGTATCTGCAACAACATGTCCATATCTATGCAAGATTGGCTGCTTCTCCTTGAGTGCTTTTACTACATTCAGTGAATCTCCTTCCATCACTATATCATAAAACCCCAGGTCGTGGCAGAGTTGCACCGCCACTAGAGCAGCCATCGCTTCAGCAGTGGTTGGTTCACAGACTGCAAGAAGTGTCTTCCCTGTGCAGCTGCAACAAGTCCCTGCTCATCCCGAATAACCACCCCTACTCCCATTTGTTTTTTCTGGGCTTCGATGGCCACGTCTTGACCTTATAGCACCCCCGCGGAGGCTTCTTCCATATTGATTCACGCTGGATTAGAGTCCCCTCATTCGGTCTTGGGGCGTTTGCATGTCGGTACAAATATTCCAGTTCACTCGCATTCCTGACTATGGCATTTGGGTGGGTAAAGGAACCCCCATGCAGTACGTCATTTCGCCTCTTCCAAATATTCTTTGCAATCATCCCAAACTGCTCCACTTTGTCCGTACTCAGCCGTTCCATCATGTATTCCAGAATTTCAACAAAACTGTTACCCCTCACCTGGCTTTTCTGTAATCTTCGAAAACTGGCACACCAAACGTCTTGGGCCGACGGGCACTCCCAGAGAATGTGTAGAATTGTTTCCTTTGCTTGACAACAGAAGATGCAGGTGTCCTCCTTTAAAACCCCCCTCCTCAGTAAGTTGTCTTTTGTAGGGAGTATGTTGCTACATGCTCGCCATAAGAAGACTCTTGCCGTGTTTGGGATCTTCAAACTCCATATGAATTTCCAAACCCCTTGTGTGCTTTCACTATAGGAGCATTCCCCTTTTTGCTGCATCTAGCCTCTCCTTTTCCGGGTGGTATGCACTCTTCATAGTGAAGGTCCCATTGGAAGAGGCATGCCAAATCAACTTATCCGGCTGACTATAACGACTAAGAGGTAGGTTACAAATCAGGTCAGCTTCCTCCGCATTAAATGTTTCTCGGATGAGATCCGTGTTCCATCTAATCGGATTGTCATTAATAAGCTCTCCACTCTTGCATCAATAGGGAGATTTCGACAAGGGGTCTGAATCATGAAAGTGGAGGCCTTGGGTATCCATTTGTCTGTCCATATTCCAGTCAGCCTCCCATTTCCAATTCTCCACATTATATTAGACCCTCCTTAAGAAGTTCCCTCCCCTCCATAAGACTACGCCAAGCCTACGAGGGACGGCTTCCCATTGATGCCCTCAACAAATCACCATGTGGATAATACTTAGCCTTTATTATTTTTGCAGCCAAATTGTCCGGGTTTTTCAAAAGCCTCCATCACTATTTTGCAAGTAGTGCTTTATTAAAACAAACTAGATTCCGAAAACCGATACCTCCTTTTTTCTTTTCTTTTCCTAGCCTCTCCCAACTTATCCAATGGATTTTGTGATCGTTTTCCTTGTGCCCCCATCAAAACTTCTGCAGCATAAGCTTGTTCATCTTATCGCATAGTTCTTTCCGGAGTAGAAAGAGACTCATACTGTCTGTAAGGATGGCTTGCACGACAGCTTTTAGAAAAATCTCTTTAATTACCTGCTAGCTAGTGAGAGGAATTTCGTCTTCCAATCGGATACCGTCTTTCACACTCTTTCGGTTAGGCTTTGAAATTCCCGAATCCACCTTGACTTAGGTGGGTGTCGAAGCCGAAATAATTATTGAGGTGTTATTTGTTTGTATAATATATGAAACAAATTTAGATGAATAAATATATTAAAACTCCAATTAAAATCCCAGAATCAAACTAAAACAGCAATTTCTTCCAAGACCTCCATAACTTCTTTCATGGAAGGTCGGATTCTATGGTCAGTCGCAAGGCATTTCAGAGTGAGTTGCGCTGCTTGCAACATAGCCATGGATGAATATAATTGGCCGTCCATCCTCGTATCCATCATGGCTTTCACCTTTCTCTTACTGGAAAGACATGGCTTCCTCCACAACACCAGAGATTTCTGTTCGCTCGGCCTCTTAGAATCAAACACTAGTAGGCCTGTTAGCATTTCAAGCAGCACTACACCAAAGCTATACACAACACTCTTCATGGTCAAATGACCTGTTGAAGATTAATTAATGCAATGGAAGGCATAAAAGTAATAAATTTTTAGCATTTGTGCCCAAAGATATCATTAATTACCTGTTTCTACACATTCCGGAGCGGCATAACCATATGTGCCCTTAAGGATAACCGGCCTGTCACTACTAGAAGGCTCCAATTTTGCCAACCCAATTGAAATTTTTGCATTGTAGTTCTGTGGGAGTTTAAAAAGACAAGTATAAATAACATAGATTATTATCACTATATATGTATTGGGTGATAAGTAATTGAGTATGATTGTTTGCACATTTCAAGTTTTCATGACTTTTTCTATCTCTTTTCTTTTTCTGTTTAGTTGTTTCTCTTATATACTTTGCATGTAGTTAATTAAGTGAGTCTTTTGATTTTTAATGAAATCATTTTACTCATCCAAAACAAAACAATAGGTATCTGATCATTAGTCCAAATTCCTTTTTGTTTCCTTTGATATATATATATATATATATATATATATATATATATATATATATATCAAAGGAAACAAAAAGGAATTTGGACTAATGATCAGATACCGCCTATCATATCAACATGGCATGCAGCTAGAATTTCTATCTGGTTTTGAGTTCCTATATATATTATCAGCAACAAATTAGAGCATTAAACTAAAACTAGAAATAGAAAAGATGATATATATCAAAGAGAAACAAACCCCATCAAGAAGTATATTTGAGGCCTTAAAATTCCAGTATCTGACTCTGTTTTCTACACTTCGTACAAAAGCCAGGCCACGAGCTACTCCAATGGCTATTTTCAGTCGTATGTCCCAAGAAAGGGGTTCAAGATTGCCTGCTCAACCAGAAAGGTCATTTAGTTAACACAATAAATAATCCAATATTTAAGCAAAAGCAGTTCTACATATGCATGTTCTCAATTATTTTCTCCTAATTAATGAAATTCATACTTTGAAAAAGATGATCCTCCCAGCTTCCCCTCTGCAGGTGCTCGTACACAAGGAGCAGCTCTTTATCCTTGCAACAGTATCCCAAAAGCCTGACCAAGTTGGGATGATTATGTAGCTTTCCTAACAAATTTACTTGTGACTGCAAAATCAAATGGAAAGGGAAGAACATATATATTACTATATATAGTGAGATTCGGAAGGTCTAAAACAAGCAGCAAAGTAGCTAGCTCTATGCAACAGGAAAATATCTTTGTTCAAAAATCCCTCTCCCTCCACAAATCCCCCTGCCTCCTATGGCCGGGTTGAATCACAGGTACCCTCACCCTAAACATTAAGAGGAAACTCTGTTTTGTAACATGTAGCGGAGAATTGTTAAGGTTTAGCGTCTTACTAAGTGTACTTGTAACCTTGTGTTCATAAAATTATAATTAATAGAGAGAGCAGGGAGCTAGCAAGGCTGAAATGGCTATATGGATGATTGAAGTAACAGTAGGTTAAGAAAGAGTTGAAAGTAGTGCAGATACCTGTCACTCTGGAAAATCTTGCAGACTTTCTGAGTTAAATTTCTTGATAGCAACTGCCATTCCATTGCCGACCTTAGAAGGTGTAAGCGCCTTCTCATCCATCCAACCCATGAAAAATTTCCCAGATTCTCCCTCGCCCAAAAAACTGTTGATGCTGAAATTTTCAGTTGCAATCTTCAACTCCTTAAAGCTGAATTTTTTAAGGTTGGGTGTCTCCAAGATTTTCCAACCACCAGCTTCCTCTGTAGTACTACTTGATGCCACTAGGAAATTAATGGAAAACAAGATGATCGAACAAGTTAAAAAGATTGAAGAAAATGAAAAATTACTGCAAGATTGAAAGAATTTTGGAGTGCTCTTTGTACCTGCAGGAATGGCAGGATGAGGCTCATGAGAGAGAGATATGCAAAGACCCATCTTGATCAACACCCTGCAACATGTATCAGAAACATAACAGAGAAGAAAGTGTTTGATCAATAATGGTCCCAGTACAGCCAGGCCAACGCGCATGGATGATGTGTTTAGCCCTTCCATGCTTTCTTCCAAACCCAAAAAGGACATGGAAGGACCTTCCTAAAATGGAAAGGATTAGCCCCCACACGGCCACAAGCTAGGCATGCACAAAAGCAAAAGCTAGTTTTTAGACCTCTAATTTGATTCTTCGTGGAAATTAAGGTGGTGAGAAATGTGTGAGAGAAGAGACAGCAGTAGTGGACCAATCAGGAGCCGAAAACGCATATGCCTCTCTCATCTAGCTTCCTTGTCATCAAATATTACGCGGAAGGAATCCAGTAGGTCGAGGACAGACAGTTGTTTCTTTTCTTTTCTTTCTTTCTTTCTGTCTAGTACTAGTGTTTTGGTGAGTCAAATTTCAGAATTTTCCTTTTTTGGTATGGGTATTGAAAACTGTTTGTTTGTCGAACGCTCCATACCCGCACAGTTTAGTTTGATCCGAATTCGAGCTCCATATTATGCAAACCCATTTGTTACTGTAAAAACTTGCTCGATTAGAAAATGATACCCACTCGACTCCCTCGAGAAAACTCGATAGAGGCTCGCGAGATCAGCTCGTTTAAAGCTCGACCAAATCGTTTACTCAACTCGTTAGCTCGTTCATATATTTTGTATATATGTACAAATATATATTAATATATTACTAAAAATTAATTATATAAATTTAAGTATGCATATTAGTAATTAAGTAATATATGTTATATAGGTTACTTAATATTTATGTGTGTATTAGTTAACATACTATCTAGCTAATTCATAAACTAACATATTATATGGTTACTTACTATTTAATAGCTTAGCTCGAGTTCGAGTTGAGCCTGTCTCGGCTCAAATAACATTCTCAACAAGCTCGAGCTCGCCCGAGCCTTCAACGAGCCAGTCTTGAACACTCATTTCATAGCTCAACTCGAATAAACATTTTCGTAAATGAGTCAATCTTAAAATCTTAAAGCTCTTGACTTGGCTCAGCTCGATTATAACTCTATTTCTGTGACTGAAAATGATTGTGAGGGCACCCATAGGAAAGGGGGATATTTCTCACATAAACAAAATTAATTCAATGATTTGAATTTCAACCTTCCACGGTGAATGCATCTAATTTCAAAAGAGAATAACTTCAAAAGAAAAAAGAGAAATAAACGAAGAAAAAATGTGATCTTCGTGGAAATTAAGATGGTGAGAAAGAGAGCGAGAGCGAGAGAGAGAGAGAGAGAGAGAGAGAGAATGTGTGGGAGACAATTCTCTTTTCTTAGTGATAGCAGAACAATCAGGAGGGAATCCAGTGGGTGGACGACGGTTCTCTTTTCTTTCTTTTCTTTGTCTTGTGTTTTGGTGAGTCAAAATTTCAAAATTTCAAAATTTTCCTTTTTTGGTATGGGTATTAAAAATTGTCCGTTTGTTTTATGATCCGCAATTAACTTTTTTTTCCTAGGTGAGGGCACACGTAGGAAGGGGATGTTTCTTGCATAAACAGAATCAAATCAATGATTTGAATTTAAACCTTCCACATTCAATACATCTAATTTCAAAAGAGAATTACTTCTATGTCAACATTTGCCTCCTCTGCCAAATGGTGCCACCAAAATCAGCCGAAGGCCACCGTTCTGCCTCCTACACATAATGCCCCCAGGCCCCCTTTGATCGTGATTTCTTTAATAAGTCATGTCAAGATAGTGAAAATGATAATTTTTAAAATTACTATTAGATTTGGGATATGGAATAAATCTTTATTGAATTTTAATCCAACGATAATTTTAAAAGTCACTTAAGGAAATGTAAAAATGAATGTGAAAAAATAAGAATATATATAACATTAACCAACAAATATTACTTATTTTTCAAGACCTCGTTATAAGTTCCGTCCATATATATGTTTTGATCGCAATTCATACTAGATCTAGTTGCATTTTATTGAAATTGAGAGAATAACCCTTTTATTGAAATTGAGAGAATAACCCAAGTGAATTGAACTTCTTTTTGTGTGTTTCATAAGTAACTCTCATCAACTGTCACTATTCTCAGTGATCTCTTAAGAGTAATTCATCAAATTACTTAGATCTAAAATAATAACATCCACTTCATATGATTTCCCTATAAACATCTACTTCATATGATTTCCATATAAACATCTACATATGCATGAAGGGACGAAGGGTTGAACCAATCATCCCTTCATCCATATGTTGGTTAAGACTTTTTCCTTGTAAAGAGACCAATTTTTAATAAAACATTTGATTATCACGTGTACTTTTAAAAAAAAACATATGCATCTCGTATATATTTTAGACACAAGCCAGTTCAATAGGCTGGATTGAAGAAAAAAAAAATCCTCCAACCAGTTTAGAGGAAACAAAAAAAAAAAAACTTTTTTCTTCGTTTATTTCTTACTGCAATGAGGCAAAAATAGAAATTGTTAATTAAGCTACTGATTATATATGGGTCATTCCTTTTGGACCATCAAATATGAGTTGCTCTTTCCAATATGATTGCTTGGCCAGTGCTTACAACGAACAAATAAAATACAGGGTTTTGGGCCACCTGTGTGTTTGATTTGCTTTTGTTAGTCAGACTTGTTCATTAGACTTAACAACACACCAGTGGTAAGAGTGGTGGCTACAAAAGCAAGAGATGCCTCAGTTGAAATATGGAATCCTGTAGAAAGAAATGCAAAAATGTTGATTTCGGTTACTTGTAAGATAAGGTAACAACATTAGTAAACACTCACCAAAAAAATCCAGGATCATCTTGCTCCCAATAAAGCCCAATACGACAGCAATGGATGGCTGATATAAAGCAAAAGGAGAAATGTGGATTTCTACTAATACAAAATTGAAAGGATATAAAACGAAAAGATATTGAAAATGATATTTAACACCAAAATCTAGCACAACTGTTTGATGGAATGCCCCAAACACCAAGAGAACTATTGCCTTATCCCAAGTTGGTGAATATGTGAAAAAAAAGTGTATGTATTCAGGTAGTGCAAACAAACTTTTACCTGTAAATACTCCAAGTCTGACATGCCTTCAGAAATGAGGGTGTAAAGTGACCTTAAACCTACAGCGGGAGAAAATATGGCCAACTAGTTACGTTTAATAGGAATTCAATTACCTTAAGCAAATAGATACCAAAATGACCTTCAACCAATAATAGAGAGAAATGTTAGGTCATTTAATTATCTTATGATCTTTCCTCCATAGTTTAACTCCAACTTAAAATCCAAATACTTGTACAACAGTAAAAGAAACATGACTCTAAAGTGATAGTTTCAAATCAATAATGCAGACTGAAACTGCAGATCAAAATGTCACTGTCAAGAAGAAACAGGCCGCCACCATTTTATAGCCAGAGCTACTGCATTTATTATCGTCACAAGTGTAAAAGGCCAAACACTTGTTCTCGTGGTATAATAAGAAAAGGAAGAAACACAAGAACAAACCACAACCAATTTGGACATACATCAACTTAATATACTATGAAAATTCAGTTCCAAAGACATAAATAGCACCTGTGAGGACTACCAAAAGTGACAAGAATTACCTAAGATGGCGAAAAGATTAGAAGAACAAACTATGAAAGGGTCCCGTGTAACACCAAAAACTGCAGGTATTGAGTCAACCTAAAGAAAACGAAATAGTTATCAAGTTTCCCATAACAACATAAACTAGGAAAGGCAAAAGTGTAAAAACCATATTATATGTCTCACATGATTGAGGGATGGGAAAACCTACTGCGAATGCAATGTCACTGAGCTCAATAACAGCTACCGTGAGAAGTAAAGGTGTGGCCTGCCCAAAATGTTTGACACCTGTTAGAAATAGAGTACAAATTAATTTAAGACAGTAAATGCTTCAATTTTTTGAGAGGCAAAAATGCCACATGCTGATCCAGAGAAAAGTTTTAACAACACTTTTATGCAGCTCTATTACACATCCATGTGTTTGATACACCGACTATGATGCAATAATATTTTTTTGATAAGTAATCCAGATTTTATTAAAAGCGTAAGGCGGCTCCAAGTACACAAGAAGTATACAAGAGGAGCCACATAATTAGTAGGAGTAAAAAGAACAAGAAAATCAAGATAACTAATAACCACAGGAGAAACAAAAGCATCTGTCTAAAGATAAAATGTGTTGAAAAATAAAGAGCATCAATGGGCTAGACTAACATTTTAAACTTTTAACAAGATCATCAACAACCTACCTTCCACACACCATCCTGAGTTGTTATAAACCGATTGCCATCATAACCAGCTGCAACAAAGAAAAGATGGTGAGATTTTAGACCAGAAAAATCAGTGAGAGAGGAGTGAATCAGCTCTAATTATGAAACCAAATGCCAGCTCCATTTCAAATCCACCAAGAAACTTCTTTATCATATGAATACTGCTATCATCTACTAAGATGGAACACATACAAATTAACTACCAATGCTATGGCCCATACAAAAAGGTGTCCCAGAAATGGGAAAGAAGCAACAATGTTCACTTCTAGAATTGGGTGTTCGCTCTCTGCTATATAGGTGGCTATAGAAATTTAGTGGAGCACAATTTGTGAGAAAAAAAAAATAATATATACAATAACTTTAAAAAGTATAAACTCAACTCAAAGAGTCTTGTCCAATAGTTTTTCCTACGTATAAACTAAAAATTAAATGATGGAGATGTCGAAACCTATATGAATCTATAAGAAAAGCTACAATCTAGGTTTAAATTTTTACTGAACATGAGTTTGAGCTAGGCATGGCATTGGCTCAGCCTCAAAAAATTATCAGATTCCAATAGAGTACTGGCCTTCGGAAGCATACATAAAACCAACAAGCAATACTCCAACTAAGAAATAAGTACACAGCATAAGCTTACATGTGACAGGGATAAATCTTTGGCATGTCTTCACCACAAAGTTGTCAGATAAGTCAGTGTCATCTTCTTCACTGGCAAACAGCTATCAAAAGATAACAAAAATTATTAGTTACTTGAAATTTAATCGAGAATAATCAGTGTAAAAGACCACAAGCAGAGACAAAATTTCTCGGGGATATGAATAACAAGAGACTGTCATAAAATGACACATTCAAGCACCTAAAAAATCAGAATTTGTAATGCAGTTCTTTGCATTCTCCTTTTTATTTTTTTTATTTTTCCTTCCTGTTCGATTGGCAAGTAGTTGAAGGTGTTTTTCCGAGCTCAATTATTTTTCTGGTTTCTAATGCAGATATTAAACCTCACCCACATGGAACATTGGTCAACAATTGCTAGTCAAAAATGCGATAATTTGCAGAAAGTTGCCTCATGCATACTTATCAGTTATCACAAGATAAAATTCACTGTTGATTTGCTGGCCTCAGTATCGGAATAATTCTGCTCCACATACTTCACCTTCTTCCCCTCCTTTTATAGTGACTTGTACTAAACTCAGATTTGCAGGGGACTGATTGACCAGGACTTATCAGCATGAACTTCTAAGTAGTTAGTAATCGTTATTCCCTTCAAACCAAATGAGTCGGAAAAAGAAGATTCTAGTTTTACAATATGATTCCAACATAAACAGCGTTGACACTAAGCATATTCTTAAGCAGCTCTGTAGCCTCATCGTATTAACTCTAATTATAATAGGTGGATCCACTAACAGAAAACTGATCACTTCCCATACTCTTCTATTTTATTTTTTTGGTGTGGGGGGTTGTTCATTTGAAAGTTCACCTTAAATGACGAGAACAGGAGTATTGCAGCCAGTAGCAGGTTCACTGCTTCAAACCTCTAAAACAATACAACGAATATTTCTTAGAATGAGCATGTAAAGAAAGGCTGCTTAAAACACAGCAACACTCATGCAAGCTTGTGCAAACAACATGCACAACTAGAAATTTACCTGAAGGGTGACCGTTCCAAGTAGGATCAGTGTCAAACGAAAGACAACTGCGCCAGCAATACCATATGAAAGTACCCGATTCTATACATCCAGAAAATAAAAGCAATTAACATGCTATGGATTTGTTAACATAAAACAATAATAACAAATTTCATATAATTTAAATCTGGGCCCCAAGGTTTATGGCTATATGGTATTCGATATTCATTCGAAGGAGATAAGGTTAAAGCATCACCTGATACATAATGGGCACTTTGAAATACTTGAAAATCAGAACAAAGACAAACAGATTGTCCACTGACAAACTTTGCTCCAATATATACCTGCAAATGGTCCACAATGGTCATTGGGAAGGAAATAATCCAAAAGTAACTAATTAACTCAGTTCAACCCAGCAGAAGTAGAAGACAAAGTTTAAAAAATAAATAAACCAAGGTGTCAGAAACAAATTTCAGTTATGAACTGTAAGCTCATGCTTTATATGTCAATCCATGCCTCTGTCCATCTTCTCGACCTCTGCTATGTTATAAAACATTCCTTATTAGTTATTAGGACAGGCAAGATGCAAGTATCGTCCCTAGTTCAAATTCTTGTAGGTTGACTACTTCCCTATCAGCATAATCCAACCAAGAACCACAGGAAGGGAGGGGGAGATTTCAATGGAGCAAACCAAAAGACAGAGCTCATATTGATAGTAATATATTTCAATGGGCAAGTTTTAAGGGTTGTGTGGGTGTTCTTGTGGGGTTTCTTGTGGGCTAGTTTGGCTTTGTAATTTGGGGGTATCCTTGGGGAGCTCTGCGTGAGCGTGGGTTGTTTCGGGCTCGAAGTGCCTTGGTCTTGTATACTCTTTGTGTACTTAGCGGCACTTGCGCTTTTTGATATATACAACAATTAATTATCAAAAAAAATATATTATCCAAGATGTTTATCGTTTCAGGTATATGAATTTTTCAAGCTGCATATGCTCTTCTCATTTATGTTCCATCAACAATTAAAAGTAATTATGTAGAGAACTTTGAAAAATAATCCTTGAACCTTCATATTTAAAATTTATTTTCAGGAGTGACAAAACTTCACAGTGCTGCACAAACTACAAACAATAGTCTCAGATAAGAAATATCACCAAGTTACAATTCATTGTTTATTGTTTGAACGGGAACTGTTTTTGCCAAATCGGAACTGTAGCTGGGAAAGAAATTTTAAGCATGTGAATCATCATAATGCTAGTCCACACCATGAGAGCTCAGGAAGAATAGATTTTAGCCTTGACAACATCAATTTGAGTCACCCACTATGAACGTAGTTTGAGCACAGATTTAGCTTTATTAACTTTATTGTGAACTATCTAATTGTTGTTGAAAAGCATCTACAACGCAAAATTCAGCATACCCAGCAAAAAACTCTGATGCCTTGCCAAATCCTTCTTTCAAACCTATACCAATGCCAAATGCCACTGCAGTGCACACCTATACAATTTAATGACTAAAATGAAACCGCTCCAAATAATGACAGAATCAATACATTCAAGTGCACAAATCAAAGACAGCTCAGATGGTGCTCACCCACAAGGCAACAGTTCTAACAGAGGAGATGTAAGTTTCGTGCCCCTGAGTTTTTTCTAGATTACTGACTGAAGTGGGGGTGTTAGAGGGGTCAGTGTGGATATTGTCATTGTATGACGGAGAATCGATTCCCTTGCTTTCTGCAAATTCATTCCACCAGTGCTTTAAATTCAATTAAACTACAGCAACACAATGTTGACATATCATGAAGATGAGCAAATCAGAAATTCCTTAGCAAACACAATAGATGGTAATACTTAACAAATTTAATCATTGACGCAGGCCATTGTAAAGCTGTTAGACTTGAACCAAGTTAGCACAAGTTAAGCAATTGGGTACATCAAAATCAAATCTGAAAACTATATATCCTCACATTTCAAAAAGAAACGATAAGAGAAAATAAAATAATGCTTATTTGTAAATGCCCTTAAATTCATAGCCTCATCACAGTGTGTACAGGGGTGTGCACGTACGTGAGCCAGGGTATAAGTACTCAAGTAATTTATAGCTAGCAACTTCAGAGCAAATGAGACAACACACAGAAAGATCATGATTCATGCACACCGGAATCCAACAAACAGAAATTTAAGGTTCATTGCAATTCTTCCCCTTGCTTGGTCAACGAAATTGCAGTGAAAAATATAATGCGCACACAAATTCACCTGAGGTAGATAAGTGATCTTCCTGCTCGGTTCCTCTGGAGCAGGCGATTGGAAAATACTCAGCTCCACGACTATGACCAACTGCCAATCCAAATTCGGAGGGATACAATAACTGAGATATATGTGATTCAATACATTTATACACGAAGAGAGAGAAAGATTGAGACCTGTACGAAAATTTATGATATGATGGTGCGCAAGTTGAAGGCGAGACCAATTCGGCGCCGGCGAAAGCCTAGGCATGCCGGGGTGGATGACCGAAGCTAATCCCATGGTTGAGCTTTGAAGGGATTAGGATTTTGGTGCGGAATTCAAAAGAGTAGAGAGGGAATTAAGAGCGAGTTTGGACCTTATCCTTTGAATCTTTGATCCACTCGGAGAGTTTCCTTCATGACAGACACGTTTCGCAATAGGGACAGGTGTTGTTACGGCCGATTGATTGATTGATTGGTGAGTCAACATTTCCTAAAATTTATGAGATGATTTTGCCAATGGACTAAAAAGAAATATTCATACCCCTTCAAATTCAACTCCCAACATTTCTATTTTTTATATCACACTAATCATATTTTATTATTATTCAAATAAAAAAATTATTACAAAATAATTTTTTTTTTTCTTTTTAATATCAAACATTTTTCATTTTTTCATACATCAATTAAATCTTGCTACATCTTGGGGCCACTTTCTTTTTCTAAGCTATTGGCAAACAAAGCTCTTGAGCCCATTTGGTTAGAGCGAATGTAGACTATACAGTCCTAAAATATAATGAAATAACTATTCTTTTATTTGGTAGAGACTTAT
The DNA here is from genome assembly GCF_965113065.1 of Corylus avellana. Taxonomy (NCBI): domain Eukaryota; kingdom Viridiplantae; phylum Streptophyta; class Magnoliopsida; order Fagales; family Betulaceae; genus Corylus; species Corylus avellana. The sequence continues at coordinate 17,871,453 of NC_142499.1, forward strand.
TCCTATAAATAGTTAACCAAGATGAATATTAGTTTTAAAAAATGAAAAAATAACTATTTTTAAAATAATAAACAACGTTTTTTAACAAAAAAATAAATACCGTAAGACGCATGTGACCTCCAAACCGTCAAAAAGGACGGAATTTATAAACGGAATGACCACATTGCAACAACAAAAAAAAAAAAAATCATGATTGTCAATTTTTGAACATTAGAAGTATAATAATAATAATAAAAATGCACACAACTTCGGGGGAATAAACTATAATTTCCCCATCTTTTATTTATTTAGTATAAACTTATTAGATATTCCTATGAATAGTTAATGAAAATGAATAACTATTCTTTTAAAAAAATGAGAAAAATAATTATTCCTAAAAGAATAGACAATGTTTTTCCATTTTTTTTTTCAACCCTAAAACCCTAGGAAACAAAAAGGTTGAAAATGTTAAATTCAATAGGTGGTTGACCACTTACAGCAGAAACCAAGGCCCACGAGGTGCTTCGAGGCCTGGTTTCTACGTACCAAACAAGACCTTATTATAAAATAAGAAGAGGGCATTGAGTTTGAATTGCTAAAACATATGAGCCACGTATTCTAAGTTGTTAGAGGCACTAAGAGCATTTCCACCAGTAAGAGGTATTATACCTAGTCAACAAGTATAATTATTTATCGTAGCTACTCATTTTTTAATGCCAACTCTAACAAATTCTTTATTTCATTCTCTTTTTTTTTTTAAATATATATATATTATTTTTTAATTTTTATTTATTATTTTCTTTTTCTAGTCTTCGTTCATCATCGATTTGAAGCATTTCCCAATTTTCATCTATTATATGAACTCCTTCCTCCTCTCTTCAGTATGATCTTTATTACTAGCCATGCCCTTTTAAGTCAAAGCAGTTGAGAAATCTATGCCCTTTTGGGTCATGCTCTCTTGGTCTGAAATCCACTGGGGGCAGAAAGGACGGCATCAAAAAAATAACAATTTCAATAATTAATGTTGAGGAATGAGAATGAATCGCGATAACAATGTGAACCAATATTGTCGGCGTCTCAACAAAAATGGAGTATTGTAGATGAACTTTCTTGTTGGAGAAAGTGAGTCTCCAAAGGACTAAGGAAGGCTGTACTGAACGAGGCCATTGAAGGAGGGAGAGAAGAGAGAAGAGAGAGAAAAGTTGAGGGAGAGAGAAGAGAGAAAAAATATTAAAAAATTTGAACATTGTGCTACGGTGAATAGCAATAAGTAGCTATTCATTGTAGCTAAATATGTAGTTTATCTATTCCAGAGCTAATCTGTTGGAGACGAAAAAGTGTTCATAATAGTTAAATATACATATTATGAGCCATTTAATTACTCTGCTGGAGATGTTGTCCCCAACAATGGACTAAACAAGCTTATTAAATATTGGAATGACATAAATTTCTTACCAATTAGGTTGTAAGAAAATTGTTTCAACTCAGTTTTTAATATTGTCATGTATTCCTTAACATAACAATCACATTTTTTATTTTTTATTTTAATAGTATGTATTTTTCACATGTTTAAAAAATACATAACACTTTTAAAGACTAAGTTTGGAGAAACGCCCACAACCCAACTCGTATGATATTTGTACCTTTTAGATAATAAGCAAATAGGTAAGTGCTTCGGCCTGTTTTATGTCACCATAAATTTGACACATAAATACCTTGAAATATTTTGATAGTTTATAATTTGAATTGCACTAAATCTAGTTTGAAAGTGTAATTATGAAAAGCGGATGATAATTTACCCTTAATTTTATCTTTTGAATAATTCAAATTGAAACAATTGATGTCTATTATACGAATTTTTTTTCTTTAATAAAACCGTATGATTTTCGTTTTTCGTACCTTCATTTTCTACGAATTTGATATGAAAAAACTGCACAATTAATAGAAACCGTAAAATGCATACTTTTAATGACGTGGCAACACCTCGTGCCTTAGATATCTTTCAGAAGATCCTATCCGTTAAACGGTTCGTATTCTTGATTTCCATCACCTTTACCCTTCACCTCGACGATTGCTCTCAAATTCTCAATTTTCGCGAAACGCAAAATCCCAGTCGAGCCTAAAGAACCCAACCCTAATTCCAGTCTTCGTCATAGTTCGCACGCAGTCTCCGATTCTCGCCCCATCTTTCCCGATGGCCACTGAATCAGAGAAATCAAACCCCAGTATACTTGCACAAGAAAACCCTAAGGAAACCCTAGACCATGAGGTCTCGCCCATTGCCAAACCAGATCTGCACGAAGATCCGCCCAGTAGTACTCCCACTCAAGTTTCTTCTGATTCCACCGTTCCTTCCGGTACCGTCGAGTCTCGGAAAGACGGCGAGGATTCGAAGAGCACGGCGGCCACGGCGGGCTCGCCAGCGGGGGATGATGGCCCGGTTTCCAGTATTCAGAAGAAGATGCGCCGAGCCGAGCGATTTGGTATTTCTGTGCAACTCACCGAAGAAGAGAAGCGTAATTCCCGAGCAGAGAGGTATACGCAATCGTCCTTTCGTTTTTGCTTGCTGTTCTGCTTAAAGGTTTTCCATGAATGGGTGTTTGTTTTGTTGGTTCAGTTTCTGTTTGGTTGCTTAGAAACTGGACGGAAATGGAAGTAACGTCTGGAGAGCTACCTCCAGTCTCTTTACAACATTTAAGCTCATATTCAGTCGTATGTATTTATTCATGTAATGGTTTGTCATGCAGTAGAATAGAACTTTGTTGACTAGCTTTAAGTAGGTAATTTTCTGTTCAGAAGTATTTTGAAACGAGATTTTGTGAATAAGAACAGAATGTGGGGTCTTTGTTGCGTTGCAAAAGAATGATCTGTTGTGGATGATTTTCTAATTCCATATGTATATGATACATGAGGATATCAATAATTCAACTCTGCTGAATGTAATCATTACATTATGCCATGGTCAAATTGATTAACAAAAGAATTCCTCTGTCAATTTAAACTTTACTTTGCTGCGTGGTATAAGTTTACCCTGCTGTGGATGCTACTTGTCCTGTGCAGGGTTAGCAAGGAGTCACACACAACTTATTGTTTTATTAAGCTGCAGCAGTAGTTTCGTCCATTAATATTGATAAATTGCGGATAATGTGTTTCATACATGACATGTGAGCCTGTGTTTGTCCTTGATGTTTTGCCACATGAGTTTTTATGATTGAGCTGGAAAGCCGTTATTTTTGACAGAAATGGAAAAATAATAATTTATTTTAGTGGGATTTATTAGCAAATATCCTTGTATGAGCCATAGGTTTAAAACAGCCCATGGTGGTAGATAACTACAGATGGAAATGAATAATTAAATTTTTTTCCTATTGTGACGTCTTCTGTTCATATTATTTGTTCAGATACTATCATGGTATAGCATTATCAATGTCGCCTTTTTAGGTACAAAAATTTTTTTATTCAACTAGGAAAATAACCCTCAAGGAGTTATACATAAAAAAAATAACTTCTAAAGAGTTATTATGTCATAAATTAATTTTTAATTGTGTTTAGGCTGGTGCAATAGGCAATCCTTTTACTAAACAATGCTTGGAAAAAATCTCTAGGCTTGGTTAAAGAGACTCGAGAAATGACTCTAGATAAGTGTACTTTGATGGAGACAATTCTAGGCAAACAGTCGCATGTAGGAACCCACGCACTGACACAGGAAGATGCTGCTTTTCCTGGTGAATTGTACTAAGCTTCAAATGTCATAGATGGTTATATGTATTCCACCAGATGAAAGGTCCTCTACAATAAAGTTTCTCTGTTAAGACAGATGTAAATGAATTGGTATTGGGTTAGTTTGGGCTGTGAGCATGCTAATATCACCATACCAGCCACATATCACAGGAAGATTTTTATTTTGGCAGTGCACCTCAGTAAAATCAATCTGCTAATGGAGGTTACAGATACGGATGGGAATCAATGTGATAGGGAACAGAGTACGCAGTAGAAAGGTTTTTTATTTTTTGATGATGTGAGTGGAGAAAAATATCTGGAAGCATTAGCAGGGAGCCATGATTGGTTTGGTCTAGGGAGTAGAATCATTGTAACTAGCAGAGATGGTCATTTGTTGAATAAACTTGGAGTGAATGTTATCTATTAGGTTAATGGATATTTGTCAGTTACAAATTGTCTCAAAAGGAGAAACTTGAGCATGATTGCAGGGGCGCACTCTAACGCTTTGTGTAGAATTGAATTCCACACTTTTTTTCTTTTTTCTTTTTTCTGTTTGCCATTGGAACTTCATCAAGTGTTAATTGATCTTATTGCAGGTTTGGTACTGGGTCCACATTGCATGGTTCAGAGGCATCGAAGAGTTCAGAGGTGCTGAAGAGAAAGGCTAGAGCTGAGAGGTTTCATTTCATGTGTTTTAATAAATTATTTATATGTATTGAAGTATAATTTTGAAAAATCTTAGTTATAGACACTTTTTTGTTCTCCCAGGTTTGGGCTTCAGGATACGTCTGTGGCTACTGATGAGCAAGCAAAGAAGAAAGCTACTCCTGATGAGCAAGCAAAGAAGAAAGCTACTCCTGATGAGGAAGCAAAGAAGAAGGCTACTCCTGATGAGGAAGCAAAGAAGAAAGCTACTACTGATGAGGAAGCAAAGAAGAAAGCTCGGCTTGCCAGGTTTGCACCAGTCTCTAAGACAGATACCTTGGAAGAAGAAAAAAGGAAAGCAAGGATGATCAGGTATGCGTCACTGCAAACTGTTGTCCTTCATATCCATTTATAGATCTTTTACATGTTTCTGGCAGTCTATGATTGAAGAATTACTGTCTGCATATTTGTGTGAGATTCTCATTTGATAAAATTTTAATGTTTGCTTCTCAGGTTTTCAAACCCTCCATCAAATTCCTTATCACAAGTGAATGGCAAAGGGGATGTGGAGCCGGTAAAGGCCTTTTAATGAGATCTTTTTTCGATCCCTCTAGATAAGAGAAAGTATGCTACTTGTGCTCAGTGCTGATATTTCTTTTGTTGTGGATCAGAAGGCAGCTCTCGCAGGCAAGGCTGGAGGAGGGACTTGAATTGAGACATGCTTTTCAATAGTAAGATATTCTGGGATGCAACTTGCAGTGACATTCAATATAAAAAATACATTTATAGGTTTTTTTTTTTTTTGGTAAAAAAAAAAAAAAAACGCTTTATACCATTACAATTATCCTCTAGGATCTATATGCTCCCTATTCTTAGTAATTTTTTGACAGTTACTAATGAATAAGGATCGATTGTGACTCATGGCTATGTGCTATGAAGTGTAATATTCTGAATTTGTTCTTTCGAGTAATAATTTAAAATCCTTGTTTGTTAGTAATTGACATAAATTATTGATGGGCAATTCATTGAAAGGCCAAGTTGGCACACCATTAGAAGTTAGGTGGGCGTTATTTCAATTGGAAGTACAGGGTGATTGACCAAGAAATAAAATGCAAGAGGGTGAAGTGTGAAAACTTTTTATTTTTTTTTTTTATTGCATTAGCATACGCTCTCTTTAGCAATAATTTAGGCTTATTCATATACTTTCTCTGTGCTGATGTAATTACTCTCTTTTCTCCTCTCTTTTGTCCTTCTTTTGGCAGGTTTGGTGTTTTTGCTTTTTTAATTTTCTCTATGGCTTCTATACGCATTCCTTCTTTCCGTCATGTGGATTCCCAGATGCAGCACTTTCCGTTAGACTGATACTTTTCTAGCACTGAACAAGATTTTGGACATGAAGTTCTCTCATCCTGGATGTGTTTTAGTAATGGTTTACCTGGTGAGACCTAGAGTAATTTATGACTACCTACTTAGTGTTAATTATCTCAGAGTCTACGAAGAATATCAGAAATTCGAAATTACCAAGTAGGTGAAATTTAACATTTTAGATTTTTCATTTTTCAAATTAACCCAGTATCTGGTATCTGCTGGCAGTCGCATAATCATGATCATGTGGCATGGCAGTACTAAGTAGGTTTTGTGAGTTTATCATCATCTGATCCAAGATTGGTAGTGTCAAAATTTGCTGTATTGTTTTGCTATTAGTAGTGAATGTTTTTTGTGGTAGAACCAAGTAAATTAGGATATGGGCCCTTTAAGAAAAGGAATTACTCAGGTTGTGCTCTATTCTGGTTGAATTGAACTTGGATTTAGGAAAATTTTCATCTTTGCAGTTTTAGATTAGGTGTCAACTTTTGACAGTAGGACCGGTAGTGCACTCAACCTAGAACTAGATGCATAATTGCTTGTGCTCTGCTGAGTTCAGGACTCTGTGATTGGCATGCATAATTTAATATGTTTTCTGAGCCATATTTGAGTGTGTTTTCACCTGAAAAGGAAGGGTGAGGGAACAGGGGAAGAGAAATTGTATTGGCTTTGAACTATTCTGCATTTGTTCTGCTCTCCAAGTGGGGTTTCGTCTCATGTGTTATTTGATGATAGTGGAACACAAGATATTTTTATCCTACTAATCATGGATCAGATCTTACTAACTCATGCTTGTTATGTCTTTCCATTTAATCTAGTGCAAATTTCTTTGGGAAAGATCTAAAAGGCATATGCTACTTAGTACTGTTGTCCAACACTTGATCATGAGAACCATTTCCCGAATGCATGAGTAAATTTTGAAAGGTAAATTTGTCAGATGGGATTGAAATTCATATCGTAAAGTAATAGTTGAGTTCTATCAGAATTTCTGATGTTCCTGGTTTGTAATTTGAGATAATTGCACTATTGGGAGGTTCTTGTTAATTTTCTTAGGTCTCACTGGGAGAACTTCACAATCTGCAAGGTAGGATTTCTGGAATGGAGACTACTCTGATAACTAGGTTTTTTGTCATTAGCTTGTAATTTTGTAGATTCTCAATGTGAAGCTTTCATTCAATGAACACTGGAAAATACCCTGCATCTGTGGAAATTCTTGTCGAATTATTGTCAGATTAGATGGAATGTAAGGACCTTTTTACTTGCTAGAGGATATCAACATATTCTTCTTGTGCCTCCCCCGCCCTCTCTCTCTCTCTCTCTCTCTCTCTCTTCTCTCCCTCTGTTTTATTTTATTTTTTAATTTTTGGTGATTTAATGATGAAGTAGCTACTTTTGTTCCATCCATGCCAACGCACCTAGCTCATGGTAGGGTGTGTATCCTGGAGCGTAGACTTGTTTGCATGGGTGAATCAAACACTTTACACTTGGCCCGTTCTAAGATTATCTGGGAAGTGTTTGACAAATCATAGAATTTGCTAAACTTGTAAACAGTATTAACATTTTGTTGGTGTTCAATTTTGTAAAATGATGCAAGGTTGGTTCTTGATTTATCTCTTTTCGTCTTTTCAATGGTTTATTGGTTTTTTAATAGGCAAACTGTGACTTTACAAACCAAAATTACTTAATAATTGAAGCAGTTTTTGTTTTAGGGTGGGTTTAGAATCAGATCGAATTGGTTCTAAGTTATATGGTTTGCTGAGCTTCCTCCAAACAAAATGTAGCAAGTAGTTAAATATCTGTTAAAAAAAAAAGTACTGGTTGCAAAAAATTCGATGATGCATTATTATACAGCTGTTTCCCGCAGTCCACATTGATGACAACTCTCATTTTGTACTTAGCTTTACTGCATTGAAATTTGACCACACACCAATTCAAGGCATAGCGAGGGGGAGTGGTATGGGCATGCATTCCGTCGGATAGGAGGCCTGCAAAGCTTAAAGTTTAGGTAGAAATGCAGTTAAAAAGGGGGTGGTAGGGATAAAGCCAAACACTGACCAGAGTAGATGTCCTACTTTTTTTCACTGGCGATGAGCTATGTATTCCGTTGAGCTTAAGGAATGCTTTATATTAGGCTATTAGCTGTTGGGTCTTGGCTGTTAAAATAGACATGGAGAAATTTTTTGATAAGTGGACGCATTACAACTCATTTCTAGTCCATTTCCATCAATATTAGTCCCGTTGGGAATTTCTCCACTTGTTGCAGCCTTTGTCAAGGCGATCCACTTTCATCTTTCGTCTTTTATCATTGGTTTTGATATTTTAGATTCTTCATCATGCCTGAATTTAAAGGCTGGCTCAAAGGCATCAAAGTATCTATAACTAGGCAGAATAATCCCATCTCACACTTACTGTTTATGGACGATTCAATCATACGTCTAATTGGTATGTGGACTTTTTCAAAAAAGAAAAGAAAAGAAACTTAGGGCTACGAGGTTCAAAATGTCTAATTGGTGATTCTGATAGGACTTCATGGAAATAATTAATTGCTTCTTGATGAGGAACATAAAGAGGTCAAGCATGAGCTAAACAGTTCCGATTTGGGCTCAGGGATGGAGGTGTTCATGTGCAAGCAGAACCCGAGCACCTCAACGGAGCAAGCTTTGAAAATAGGGGCGCAAAGATGAATGTTATTCAATGCTTTAAAACAAAAAGTTTGTGTGCCCTCATGATGAGTTCCATTACACAAAGGAACTTTCCATTTGAGAGATAAGATATGAAAGCAACACTTTTAGGTATTGAAAATATGTTCCCAAATCACCATGCGTGTGAGAGAGAGAGAGAGTGAGTGTAAAAGCAACACTTTTTGGGTGTTGAAATATATTGCAGTTCCAAGTATGACAACAAAATCCATATAACAATAATGACAAAAGTAAGTGATTAATACATAATACTGTATATTATAGGTCAAAATCCATAAACTCAAAACTTGTAGATAATGTGTTGTCCTAACATATTCCATTAACATCTCACATGCCCCTTGAGCCACAAATTCAAATCTAAACTATAGGCACACATGTATCATCATTTGTAAATAAATTAATAGCTAACTTGCTTTTCAAGCTTAATCTCATGAATGAAACAAAAATTTTTAGTTCTGTCTGAACATCCATGGGGAAAATATTGTAGAGTTGCCACAAGATTCACTTCAGTTGTTGTTCAAATTTTTAAATAGAGAAAACAATGCACAGAACAACATCTGTTGTTTTTGATGTCTGAAGCAATAATGAGTTTCCACAATAAATCATAGACTCCTAGGTTACACAAATTCTATTTATAATAACAACAAAATGATACATCTTCAGAGAGGAAAATAGTAATAAAAGGACATATATCTACATGGTTAAGGTGGATGTCTCATCTTAATCTTGCATTCAACAAATGCAGTTCAAGTTTTTGTACACATCTGCATCAGTACTCCTAATCTTCCAGCAAAGTATGTGGCAGTAGGACATTTCAGACGAGAACAGTCTTCCCAACAAATCTCTTTCCTTCACGGGAATGCTTACTGCTATAGCAGCCTAAAATAAAAGGATTTTTTTTTTCCCCTGGCAAACAAGGATGTTCTAAAGAGGTCCACTGGACTAGAAGTTGGCAGGAGCCGGGATTCCACCTCCTCTAATTGAAAGAGGAGAACTATGGCGGGGACTCCTAGCCGCTGAAGTGGGATCTATAAACACAACCACAACTGTGATATCATCATGAAAATGTCTCCGCACCCCGGTTTCAATCTTTTTCAGGTCTGCATACCTCATCTCTCTTTTCTTAGCTGCTTCTTGAAGTGCAGCTTTGACAAGCCTCCTGGCAATTCCCTGGAATGCAAAGGAATAGAAAGATCAATCGAAGTCATTGTTTTGACTCTAGTTAAGTTTGCAATATAGGCAGTGAAATCTTACATTACGTGGGTAATTGTTGACAATGTTGACAGCCTCCTGGTTACTAAGATGCTCCCATAGACCATCAGAAGCAAATATGAGAAATTGATCTTCAGGGCGTAGTTTGTGCACCGAAATTGATGGCTCTGAACTAAGGATTGGCTTGAAGAAGGGTTCAGGCAGTCTAAATCTAGGTAACAGAGGCTCTCTATTGAACTCTGCCTTCTTCAGATATGCATCACCAATGGATCTTGAAACCTGCCAAAGAAATAAGAAGCTCTTTTAACAAATGGTAATTCATAATGCGTTTTTAAGTCACCCAACAGTCTTTCATAATCTCTATTGAAAACGCTTTTTTGTTTTATTTTTATGTTCTACTCTTTTTTTTATTCTTAAAAAGGCTAGATCAAGTGAGAAGCATTCAATGGATATAGATGCAGCCAAACTTTGTTAGGATGGAACTCTGAGCTAAAAATCATAATGTGAACATAAAAAATGCAGCTTGTAGAATCATAAGTAACTGTCTGACAAAGAAAAAAGAACCTACAGTTTTTTAAAAAATCCCAAAAACGATACCTGAATGAGGCCCTTCACACGCCAAACTTTGTGTTTCAACACCACTATCTGTGGATCATGGGGATGCATTGACTGAAGTTCCTCTCTTACTGATTTTATACTTGCATTGTGCTCTGCAGATAGTTGAATAGCTGTGACTTCCCTACTGCCTCTTTCTGCTCGCCCCAACACCACCCGGGAATCTCCAACATTTGCGACATATAGAAGCCCGTTGCATATTATTCCCACCAAACAACACGATCCAGCAGAAGCAATCTGTGGCTTACTAAGCCATAGATTCTTCACAAGAGAGAGAAATTCCTCTTCAGTTGCCGAGAAAGCTTTTCTGATAACATTTTCTGATATGCCCTGATGCACAGATGCATATCCTGCATCACAAATACCAGAAAGTACATGACATATTAGTTTTATTCAACAATCATTAAAATGAGAACCACACTCCTGTTAAAACCAAGACTATAACTTTTAGATATTGATAGCTACACAGATGCATGGTCGCATATACAACAAGTTACAAGTTTAACATTAAACCCACTGTTTATCAAAGGTTCACGCAAATCTCTAACAAAGGTGATCCTTTACATTTAGTGTTCTGCTGCAAGAATAGTTCCAATTAGCCAGGTTTTTGCAGAGGACAAGCTATGACTTTGGAGATAAGAATGATCTGATATAGGGAATATCCAATAATTAGCCAGTTTTTGCAGAGTTTTCCAATTAATTATTAGAAGTACATACAGAATCATTAGCACTAGATTATAATAAGATTGAATACACAGCTGTGCATTAAAGATGAGAACATACTTTTGAGATTGCGGAAAAGGTTGTCATTGACAAAACGTGAAGCCTCGGTTCCTCCATGACCGTCATAAACCCCCACGAAGGTCCCCTGAGGACCCGAGCCGGCAGAACTCAACGGTCCAGATTCGAGTTGGCTTTGATCTTCCAAAAAGCTATTGGCCTGCATTACAGCCATTGAGAACTCCCCATGAACATGGTGCCCCAAATCCTTATACCACAACAAGCCATCAACACTCCCGCTTGCATCACCACCTCGACGAGAGCCATCACCGACAACGGACGGTTTCCAACAGGATTTAACCATTTTCTCAAGCATATCACATACGCATATGTTTCATATTTATCATCCAAAAGACCCAGCAATCAAAACATTCCTCAAACGCAGGTCAAGCTTATGCTCAACACCCACAATACCAAGTCCTAAAACTATATACCCACTAAAGCGAGACACCATTAATATGAACAAAATTCAGATAAAGACCAAAAGGGTATGGGCAGAATCAACTGAGCAACGTCCCTTGAGACAAGAAAGCAATAGTTTTTATCTGAGTTCAGAGAATATGGGAGTATGCTGGTTCCAAGTGCCTTGAATCTGGGTTGAATGCGTTTGTATCTTCCATGTGTGCCATCTTTGAGGAACAGACTTAGCTGTAAAAGCACATAGAGATTTGATATTGGCAGAGTTTGGTCTGAGATGAGATTGATCAAAAGGGAGCACTGGATAAGAGAAGGGCTTGGAGTGTTTTGGCAGAAGATCTTTAGATTGTTGTCGCGTGTCAGCAGAGATCCGAGAGGAGGAAGTGAAGAGATTTAAACTACAACGTCTGACATTGTTGTTGCCGTTCTCTCTTTTGTTTTTTGTGTTTTTTGTGTTTTTTTATGCTTCTCGTGGCCGAGTCTTTGTGGAAGACTTTTTAAATCCATGGCTGAGGTTTTAGCTCTACCACCTTTACGATCAGTAACCCATCCTTTTAGCCTATTTTTGCTCTTCTGAGTCATCTCATGAGATAATCATAATCTCTTATTCTTCTTCTTCTTTATTTTTTAATTTTTAATTTAATTTTTTTTTTTCCTAAACCGATTTTTAGATGCATGTTCTTGTTAAAACTATATTTTAAAATTAAATATAGGACAAAATTTTCCTTCAAATTATATTAAATTGAATGAAATTTCTCTAATAAAGTTTATTAAACTGACATGTGGTCTTAAATTATATAAGTAATGCTATACATCAATACATCACTTCATTTTGTTGTTATCCTCCATCTCTCCAAAGCTAATATGCATTTGGTTATTTTGTTAGGGGACCACGTCCCGTTAGCTTTGGAGAATGGAAAAATAATAGGGTGATATATATAATTACTCAATTTCTAAATACATTTTTTTAAAACAAATTCTTAACGCATTCGAGAATCTCATACTCTAAAGTCACATGTCAATCTAATATATTTTGTCAGAGAAATTACTTCCAACTAAGATTAGAGTTTTATCGATTTAATAGACTTAATTAGTTAAAGAAATTGTCTTAAACCCAATTTAAGTTTTTTTTGGTTGTTGATTACTTTCTCCTAGTTGAGCTGTTTTTGGGTATATTTTCTTTTTTTTTTTAAAAAAAAAAAAAAAAAAAAAAAATTGAGATATGGGTAACAATTATTTCTCTTGTTTGGGAAAACAAAAGGATGTGGATACCAAAAAATGATGTAGGACAAGAAAAAGAAAACAAAAAGGTAGGTGGGAGGAGGGGAGATATTAGATTTAATATATTTTTCATCGGCATTTTTTAGGGATTTGAGAATTGAGCATGATGCAGTAGGAGTAGAAATTGATGCAGGACAATTAAAAAATAAAAGGACACAAATTTTCGTCAAACTGCTTTAGCAGAAATTTTCTTCAACCCACTCCAATAAGTAACAAGTGTCATTCAATTTTTAAAAAATTAATGTTTTGGTTCCTAAATTAATAGAATGACAATAAGTGATACTTAAAATGTTAAAAAAAAACATGTAAAAAATGACACTTGTCAATTATTAGAATGAGCTTCTGTTCAAAATAAAAACACAAGTGGATTGGGACATTTAATTTTATTACTTGTGACATCCGGCGGTGCAAAGGAAGCATGGAAGTCATGTACGACAAAGGGGAAAATAAATAATGAAGTGGGTGGAAGGAGGAAGAGGGGTTTTGGATTCAACATATTGTCACCATTCGAAGGTCATAGGTATTAGGTGGTGTGCTTCATACACGCAATCTACCCCTTACTTTATTGATAAAACATTTATTGAGCTATTTATCTATGAAAAATAAAAATACAAAATAAAATATAAAAAGAATAAAACTTTACAAAAGTCTTTAAACTTTTTCGGGTTTGGAAATTATTCATTCAAAATTCAAAAACTCTCGATTTAGGATATCAAGTTTTTAATTTTTTGTAATGTCTCTTATTTATTAGGATTTTCCGTTAAATATTGTCAATATTTTCAAAATACACATTTATATATAAAAAAAAAAAATTGTAAAGATTCATGTGTAAGTATTTTTACAATTTCAGTTAAATCCTAACAAGCGCCTGAATCTTTGCAATGTTTTATTTTATTTTTTATAATAAAAAAACGGGTATTTTGGGAATTTTTACAGGATTTAAAAGAAAATTATAACGGATAGGTGACATTGCAAAAAAATTGAAAGTTCGATACACTAAATTGAAAGTTTTTAAACTTTGGAGAGGTAATTACAAAAGTGATGAAATTTAAAGGGGTTAAGTCAAGTTTGACATCTCTTGAGATAAGAAAGTTTTCACCACAAAAGGTATGATAATCATGAACCAAATTTAGTTGGCCAATTGCTTAATTCAATTAGGCATGTATTTCGTTTTTAGAAGGCGGCTGAGTTGCTTTTTGTTTTATGAGCAAATGATGCACAAAACAAAAGAAATTAAGAGATGCAAACAAAAAGAAAGGAAAGGGGCAAAGCTATGTAGGAGGTTGATGTCACTTGTAGTAATCACAATGAGAGGCAAGATAATAAATGAGAATGCTTTTATTATGTCCTATACGTGACGTATTTAATTACGTTATGCACAAGCAAATTAGTGTTACCGTAAACGTTACGTAAAAACCAAATTGAAATGAGGATTCAAAAATAGACGAATTCTATAAATGAAAGGTTCTAATTGCCACTTGATAGGTAGTTACCGGGACGTACCTATCTAGCGGCTATTAGTTACTTGCTGATATAATTTTTTTTTTAATTAAGTATTTTTAGAAGATTGAAATATTATTTTATGATGACTATGTATAACGCAAAAACGTTTTTTATTGTTTGATAACACTTTTTTCACTTTTTTTTTTTTAAAAAGACAAAAACATTAACAAACAATTCAAAATACTAAATTAAAAACAGTATCTAAAAAAATTAAGAAACGGATGAAAATAATCCTCACATTTTGAAACCGTTAAACCAAATGAGCCCTAACTATTGCAAAAAAATAAAATAAAATAAAAATAAAAAAATAAAGAGAAAGAAGAGAAAATAGTAGTTGACAATCTCTTTTTTTTTTTTTTTTTTTTTTTTTGTGCTTATAAAAGATTACCATTGAAAAGGTTTTACCAGTGACAATAACTCATGTGATCAACCATTTGACCATACTAAAATAAATATATTAAAATAAAAGGCAATTAATTAAATACGGTCCAATTGATACAAACTATATATTATAGTCGGTGAGACGTAAGCAGGCGGACCTACAACCAAAGCAGGCGGATTTCTGCTGACGCATTTGTGTTCATTGCATTCCCCAACAATTATGGATCCTAAATCTAACGTATTCACAACGTGTAATGCTGGCTGATGTCGACCAAATTAACCCTTTTTTTTTTTATATATATATATTAAAAAAAAATCATGTATATTTATTATTATTTTTTATGAAAATGAGTGAAAAGTCCACATTTTAGTGGCTAACTTAATAAATATCATGTGGATTGTCATGTCAATTTGTAAATGTGATAAGTATCGTGTGGACTACAAGATGACTGTCTATATTTTAGTGGTTGGCATGATAAATGTCACATAGACTGTCACATCAATTTGTAAGAAATTTGTAATGAGCTGAGATGAGTCAAATATGAAAAAAATATTAACGTCTAACATTTCTTTTTTTAATAACACTTAATCTAAACACAAGTTATTGACTAGGATTGTCCAATGAATCAACCCGCCCCGTTAGCTACTCGCCCGCCTAGGATAGAAGAATACGGGTAGGTGGAGGGTGGATAATATTTGCTTTCTGCCTACTCATATATATAAATAACACTGTTTTGGCAAGTGAAAGGAATTTTCTAGAAACCCCTTAACTCTTCCCTTTCTCTCCCCGAAGAAAAAAAATGCTTTATGGCTCTCTCAAATCTACCCTCAATTTTCAAGTGATCTCTTGAATAATCACATTTTCCCTTTCTCAAATCTTCGCATAATCGTTCAAGTATGTCTCTCAAGACTCTTTCTAAAGATATCGGACTGGGCTGAAAATCTGGAAGATCGAAGGTCTACAACAGGCTATGCCATTTTCCTTGGTCCGTGGTCTCTAAGTCTAACACATAAGTAGGGTACAGGTCCATGGCCTTTGCTACTGTCAAGATGTATTAAATTGGCTTAATTAGCATGATCAAGAGCTTCATTTACGGGTCAATGTTCCATCAGTTTTATGGTGCAACAATATTGGAGCATTATCTTTAGCTTCTAATCATGCTTTCCATGCAAGAATAGAGCACGAGCACATTAAAGTAGATTATCACTTTGTTCGAGAGAAGGCAGTTCACAAGGGTATCTAATCACATGATATCCACCAACTCTTGATCAGCTTACTATTATTTTCACTAAGGGGTTGACTATTGCTCGAGATTTAGTTCTGAGAGACAAGCTAAGGTTTTGTCTTGTGGGGGGATGTTAACACTCAATCTTAGTCAGCAACTCATCACTCAACATTAGCCACCTCAACAATTCAATATCATATGGAGTCACACTCAGCAGCAATCGAAGATGATGCAATTGAAGCTATCTTCTCTGTTTCAATTTCGAACTCATACTTGAAATATGATACTATAGAAAGATAGGGAAGATAAGGATGGTGCGGACTCATCAGACTGGTTGCCATATTTGAATTTTGTATATTTATATTTGAATACATTGTGTATATATATATCAGTTAGTCTCAGTTGTATTAGAAGCTAATGCAACTTAAGCAGCCACTTTCCAGTTCTTATCCCTTTTCTTTTTTCATTGTTGATCTTTGTTTTGTTGGGAACATGTCGGTCTACACTACTCGAACACTCACAAAGTCCCTTCAGCCTCCTAAATTGAGGGGTATAGACACCGTAATCTTTTGACACATAATTCTTGCCCCCTCAATCACACTTTAAAATAATAATAGACTTAGACATGAAGCTATTTTCTCTCGGCATGCTCGTACAAGCTTTTTGCCTCATCTCTTTTTCTTTTACCGGAGTGAATATGCTTACGATCGAAAACTGTCCGAACAAATATAATGGCAGAAAATGGCTGATCTTCGCACCTAGGGGACGGTGACCACTAAATGACTACAATTTTTTTTTTTTTTGGTACAGATTCGGTGCTTCTCAACATCTCCCAACAATTAATGGCGATCTTGAAGTTTTCACTGTGTCACGTTATAATCTCATCTTTTGACCAAAAAGTGGTAGAATTGCTAGCTTTTCTCGCCTGAGCTTCTCACTTTTCATGCCAATTTGATGTGTATGGTCCCTCCGGCGAAAAAGTTCTCCTGTAGTCCCTTTTCTTTCAGTTCTTTTGCTTCCTTCAAATGCGCACCTTGAAACGACAATGAGTCAATGACCTTCCATTTCCTTTTTTTCTTTTTTCGTGCAAAATCTGAGGGCTTAATTAAACACCTTACAGAATTTCTTAGAAGAGTATATATATATATATATTCCTTAGCAATTTGGATTATGTGCTTACTTAATTAACTCTTAAACATGTGATTAGGATTTGGGAAAGTTCACGTTTCAATGATTTCAAGGAAACATGTTATTTAGTGCACGTTAAGCATGTTTCATCTTTCTAGGTCACTTCCAGAATCTATAGAGCTTTATTAATCATTCCTGCTTGATTAAATTACCATTCAAGCTAGCTTGCATTGTGGATCTGTCCAATCCACAATGCAAGCTTTGTTAGAACTCTATCTCCTACAATAAGATTACATGTCACATGTATTATATATTATATTAAACTAAAAATTTTAGGTAATTAAATATACAAATAACTACTTGAATGAAATGTTGTCTTTCTTGGTGTTTCATCAAAAGTTGTCTCTCTTGATGGAAAGAAGTCATGATTGATTATGGATAAGGGTCTTTTTTTTTTTTTTTTTTGTTAGATTATAAATAAGGGTCTTGATCTATCTATAAATGAGTATGTGATTTGCTTTAATTACAAATTAAATGGGAGAAACGGATATGTCAAAAACTCTATCCAACACTCTCTATTTAGGTATATTGTGAGGGTTATAACTTATAAGATTCTACAATTTCACAGACTTTCAATTTTGGTTCTTCAATTCAAGAACTTAGCAACCATGGCTATAGGTCAATGTTTGACGTGCTTTGGCTTAGCTTCTTTCCAAGTATTTCCTTGAGTGCTTTGCATTAATTTGTGCCAATTTTGCTTCTGTAACCACTTTATGCAGCCCTATTGAGAGGACCAGAATGCTTGTTTGTCCAATTTCCTACTATTTGTATGTATTTTTGTACCGTTATTTTCGTTTTTGGTCTATTGTTGAAAAGCTTACCCCTATTTCCTTTTTGTTGTTGTTTATGATCTCACATTCTCTTTTCCTTTTGGATCAAGAATAGGAAGGATTCTCCCTTATAATCATTTTCCTTATTCAGTTATAAGAAGAGAAGAAAAATGCTATAATTGTTTTAGTGAAAAGCGACTATGAAAGCAGCTAATTAGAAGTGCTCGAAGCTACCTAGTTTTGTAAGGGACGGTTTGAGTTTGCAATTTTAAAATGTGCGAGTTCAAAATAGTGATTTGAAAATACATATTTTAACAACGCAGTTAAGCATATAATAAAATCACAGTTTAACCTTTAAAATCATATTTTATACTTTAAAATAGTGCATTTTTAAAAATACGTCTCTTTATGATATCAAAACGCTCATTGTTTTACATCTTCAAAGCACAATTTTTTAAAAATGCACTTTCAAACAATACAATTTCTCTTAAACTGGTACTTTTTCTCTACAAAATTGCAGCGCCAAACTTGAGCTTCTGAGTTGAGCAAAGCTAAGCCTAAGCCTAAGCCTACAAAACATATAACTAATGAACCTCAATTAGCCCAAACCCAACAATCAAATCCCATAAAAGGCAAGTCACAAGTTTCAAGTGATCATATCCAATTGATATTCAATTACATTCAAAGGCCATGAGTAGAGCAGCACAAAGAGGAAACTGGCAAAGAGTTGGGACCCAGGGGCAGAAAAGCATGAACAACATCATGCCCCACTTCACATGCTCTTTGTGATGTACTTACACATTCAAAATAACTTTATTAACATCTACCCTAACACTCAGATTAATGCAATATTCAACCCAATATTACTCTGTTTTCTTCAATGCAAAAAAAAACAAAAAAACAACACCACAAATGTCTTTTTATGTACTACTATATGAAAGAAAATTGACATAATTACTATTTGTCTATTTGCATTTGTGATTTTACGTTGAGCCAACCTGAATCATATGTCTTCTTCCCTGTATCGAACTCTGAAGCTTTTCCCTGGCATGCCTTAAAGCATCAAGAACTTCACTTACACTTTCATTCAATGGCTTCATTTCAGCAGCCTGTGAGCTCGCTGGATAGTCCACGGGAACTAATGCCAACGAGTTATCAACATCATCCTCATGATTACTCTCATTCTCTTGTAATGAAGACTTTAAGCTTGAATAACTGAAACAAATTAACAAATTTGATTAGCTTAAATGGCTTAAACAGGGCTCTTGTGAAAATTTCTCCGCAGATTTGAATTGATACCTGTCACTATCAGCCTTTGGGTATTCAGAGGTGGAACTCAATTTATCGCTCAATGTTTCTTGGGAAGGATCGTTGAGGTTGGAATTAGACTGGGAATCTTTTTCGCTTGAAGGGCTTGAAAGAATTGGAGTGGATGCAGAGGTTTCTGAGGCATTGTTCTGCAGGGTTTGTGAGATTTCTGGGCTTGTGAATTGGGATTTGAGCTCATCTTCTTCTGGGTCTTTGGAATCTGATGTACTAGTTGATGATCTGCAAGACATTTTGCAGTTTTCAGACGAACTAGACTGCTCTGATTCCACCGATATGGTTGTAATGTTCAAGGATTCAAGCTTCTTCATCAAGATTTTAAGCTTCTTTTCAGCTTTGTTCCTCTGTTTGGTCTCTTCCTTGAGTTGGTTCTCAAGCTCCATCAACTGTACCTCCCAAGCACATTTGAGAGTAAATTAGAGGAAGAAAACACAATTTTTTTGAAAAATGTAAACAGTAAAGTAAAAACCTTAATTAAAATGAAAAAAAAAAAAAAAATTACAGAAAGAGCACACCTTATTGCCCAGAAGCTCTGCATTTTCTTTAGCAAGCCTTGAAGCTTGTCTCTCTGCAACCAATCTCCCTCTCAGGCACTCCACGGTTCTCAAACCACCCTCCCCTTCCATGTTCGTGTCACTGAGAGAAAACCCATTTCAGAAAGTGAAAAATGTCTTGTGTTTGAGAAGATGAAGAAGAAGAACCCACCTGCATTTTCCATCTTCCATGCTAACAGATATCATTTTCTTGTCACTTCGGCCAATAGCTGAAGCTATTTCTTTATCTTAAATCTTTTCAGTACACTAGGCTCATTAGTGGCCTCTCCTCAGGTGCCCTGTTTGAAAAATCAGGGAACTCAAAAGAAATCTCTGGTTTTTTCCCCTTATTTTAGGTGGAGAATCTATGCTCGTGAAAATCCAAAAGTACTGCCACCCCTGTCAGAAACTCACACTTATATACACCGCCAAAGGCAGCACTGTTACTGATGCGCTGGCAACTGTAATTTATGTTCTTAAAACTGTCCATTTATGATGCGTTACAGGCTCTCAAGCAAATTCTTGCGCAAGCTGAGAGTTGTTGTTATGGTTATGCGCATCGAATCGATATCCATTTTCTCATCCATTAATTAGATCTACCACATGATCGCTAATTAAGGCCGCTGTAATTTATTTTCCTCCTTGACTTGAAAGTGCCGTATAATTAGATGCCCATAATTATATAGACCCTGCATTTTAGAATATAATCGGATTTGATTGTCATATTTATCTATTACAATTTTTTTTTTTTTAATAAATGAAAATATTTTGTATTGTAATTTCATCAATTGAATAAGAGCAAAATGTAACTTTTACGACTTTAACATGTGGATGTAAATCATAAACCGAACGACTAAAATCTTTGTGTCTTTTTCTTTATTTTCTTATAATTTTCTTTATGTTATATTTTGTTTCATGCATATGTACACTGTATACTTGTAAAAACTAACTGTTCAACAGCAAAAATGAGCCTAAAAGATTATTTTTTGGGCCATAGACAAGGTAAATATCGTAAAATCAGACACTTCTGTTAAGAAATTACGTGTTCAATCTGTCACAGGCTTACGGACATGAGACATGCACAGATAAAAGCACAAACTCAGGGATTGAAATCCCATTAAATATCATTGTCCGGATTGAGATCTCTTACAATTCTCTTTAAATTTAAGATTTTTAAATTTATAATTCTCCGCCGTTCATCTCATCTAAACTTATAAAATAAGCCATGTTTTAGCAATGAAAAGCTACCCTCAAGGAATTTAATAAGCCATGTTTCTTTATTAAATGCTGAAACATGACTTATTTTAGACACTTAAAGAGATGAACGGCCGAGATTTATAAATTTAAAAATCTCAAATTTAAAGGGAATTCTAAGAGATTTCAATCCATTTACAATACGTTTTTTCTAAATAAATTAACTGTCCGAACTATAACAGCAAAGCTTAAAAAAATAAATAAATAATTTTTAAGAAGTAGTTATTGGTAGCTGAACTACCCAGAGAGATGATCAGGGGTGACCAAATCACTTGGGCCACCCTAGCTGACCAGTGTGGGGGTGGCCACTCCCTTCCTTGCATGAGATTTCAAGGCGGAACTAAGTGTATGGTGGGCTACTTCCCGCCCCCGAAATTTTAAAACTTTTCCTAATTTTTTTTTCTTCTCATATTTACTTTTTAAAATTAATTTTTTACTCTACAAATATCCTTTTCAATTTTGTCCCCAAACCTAAATTTTTAATTCTTGCCTTGATACTTTGATAGTGTATATATAATTATATACAGAGAGGGAGAGAAAGCCCGGGTAAAAATGTAAAATCATAAATTTAAATTTTGAAAGAAGTAAAGGAAGTAACCAAAACTAAAAGAAAAATAGAGATGTCGTTTTGTGGGTATTGCTTTCACAGTTTCACGTGTTGTTCCAGAGTTGTCATCGTTCTCCTTCACATCTATTTGAAATCTTCTGACTTTCACAACGGACAAAATACCAAAACAGTATGCATGCAGACATTCAAATTACAATTGAGAACCTTCGGATCGCAGAAAAATTATAGATTCTTTGATTGTTAATTATGGTCTTTTATTTTAAATTTAATGGTTTATAAATGATTCGGCTTACATGCTGTTATCTGTAGTTTATTCAACGGTTAAGATTAAATTTTTTTTAAATATTTATTCATTTTATCTCTCCTATTAAAAGCTTTTAAAAGTAAGTCAACTTTAAGATTCAATCTTGACCATTGATTAAACTATAGTTTAATAACAGCATGTAAGTCGGATCTGTCTATAAAATGCCAGTTGCTTTTGTATAACCGAGGCATTAAATGCTGGCTTTTATTTTACCGAGGTTTAAATAATTTTATAGACAATTGAATTTAAAATGAAGGGTCACAATTAACAATTGAAGAATTTTTAATTTCTCCCCAATTGGAGGGAATCCGGATCCTTCTGGGCCCTAATGAATTTTAAACAATTATTCAAAATGGATGTTCTTGCATGGTGTGATCTCAATTTCTCAATTTGTGGTGGGACCAGAAAGTTTTGCTCCGAGGGACTCAAAATTATGGTATTCACATAATTAACACCCACAAACAGGGGCTGAACTAAAAAAACTTTTAATTGTAAGGGGTAAAAAATTAATTAGAGGTAGTGCTTCCCATTCACATACCTATGAAAGCCAAAGAAAATGAAAAGATTTGCTATATTTGTTAGTGTGTTTTGTGTTTTGATTTTATAGAAAGTTGAAAAAAGTACAGTTGGTGGGGATTTACGTTTGAAAAAAGTATTGTCTATAAGGTCCATTTAAGAAGACTGTTAGGTAAATCCTAGCGAGTGGGCCGGTTTTAACTGGCCCACTGTTTACTCCTAGTTTTAATGTTATCTTTAGCCACTTGCTTTTTATATAAAATTGTATAAATATTATTAAAGAATTATGGGTAAAGTCTACTTAACCCTCTCAAACTATCACTCCAATTACAATATACTTTTCAAACTATCAATTACGACAATTTACCCCCAAAATTACCAAAACAATGACAACGTACCCCTCAATACTAGCAAAATGGCAAAATAATCCCTATAGAATGTTCAATAAGACAAAATTACCCTTAAAAATTTGAAAAAAAAAATTTAATTTTAGTATTTTTTTATTTTATTTTACTAATGGTAATTTCATCATTTTGTTAAAATTATGGGTACATTATCATTATTTTGGTAGTTTGAGGGGTAAATTGTCGCAATTGATAGTTTGGGAGATAGATTGTCATTAGGGTAGTAGTTTGAAGGGGTTAAGTGGACTTTACCCAAGAATTATCATATACTTGTAGTCAAGTTTCACATCCCCTAACCATATATATATATATATATATATATATATATATATATATATATATATATATATATATATTATTATTTTTTTGACATGTCACAAGGGAATATTTTATATAAATGCATGCCAAAAAAACAACATTATTATGGAAAAAAAAACAGCTGCTTAAGCATTTGATAATAACTTAAAGTATAATTGAAGTTTAGAGGATTGCTAGGGAATGAATTTTTTTTTATTTTTTGTAATCTTTTAAGTGTGTTAAAAGCTATATGGCATGCTGGCTGGAATTTCATTTCATGTAGGCCATGGTGCACTTATCATCTGTAATTACCAATCAATTTTGCTGGGAAATTGGAAAACATTGAAGTTAATCTTTCATGGAAAAGAGTGGGTACATTATCATGAGTTGAGTTGTATTGCACTCAAAGAAATGGCTTGGGACACCCTTTATTTGAATTTTGCACTACTAATACATACATCTACCTACCTACCTACCTCCCTCCCATAGTAAATATTGTATGCAGGAGCTTAAAGTACACTCATTATCATTTCACTGGACCACTTCTCTGTTTCTTTTCTTTTTTTTTTTTTTTTTGAGTATTAACTGTGTGGACCACTTCATCTTTTATCAATTGGAGCCCTTTTGAGTGTGCTAAAGATTATAAATAGATTTTTTCATGTTCCAGGAAATATTATAATGTTTAAATAGAAATAATTTGATTTTGTGAAAATTTCAATTTTCTTTGTGGAGTTGTGTGTGTTTTTATTTATTGGGCTTGGGCTGGTTTTGATAAAAATTTCTCAATTCCAGACTTCTAATTATCAAGTGTGGGCTGAGATAGATAGGAGCATAGGCCTTTTTTCTTGCTTTAATTTCCTCCCTTCAGTCCACCTACATGAGCGTGGGCTTTGGGCTTTAGCTTGCTTTTATTCACTAGGGGTGTTCAGGCAGATCGTTAAAAAATAACTCCGCATTCGCTGTCTGCATGGGTTAGAGCATTCTCAATGGAGGAACCAAATTATACTTTTATCTAAAATGGCTAATCAGATTTATAAAAAAAGTCCTCACATTGGATTAGCCGAAAAAAATACAAAATTGATATTTTATTAGATTAGCCAACAAAAATGCTACATGTAGCGGCACTTTTCTCATGAGCCATTTTATTTTTTTATTGTTTCTTTCACTTGTTTTTTCTTTTCCCACAACTTTCTCCTGCTATTTTTCATTCACATCTCTCTTTTTCCAAAATTTTCTCCTACTATTTCTCTCTTCACATCTCTTTTTTCTCAAAAGTTGAAAAATATGATATTTAGGAAAAATACAATCCTTATAAAAAAAATAATATGATATAGATAAAAGTATAGTTAATCGGATCTAAGAGGCATTTACATATTCATTAGCTAAACTAGATAAAATGAGTTTTGATGAATCATTTTGCATAAAAATTTGGCTCCTCCATTGAAAATACTCTTACAAACGGCTTTTCAGCCGTTAACACCAATGAACAAATATCATATAATGTTATCTGCACATATGCGGGCGAATAGCGAAATATGAGTAAGCGAAGACAGATTGTTTTGTCTCCACCTAAGCACATATATAAAATAATAATTGTCTTATTAAGACTTTATTTATGTGTTTTTCTCGCGATTAGTATTAGCTAATTTGGCTTGGTGATTTTTTTTTTTTTTTGTTTTTAACGATTTGGCTTGGTGTTTTGAAATGTCACTAAAACACTATTTCAGTGGAAGGAGGTAGAAGCGAAACTACTGAAAAGCCCCCCTGAAAAGCTGTCCATTGTGAAGCTAAGCAAGGGTAACATCGTCAATTACATGGTGCAAATGAAAAGACGGAAAACACCCAAAAAAATCTTCCACTCTTTACAAGTTAGGAAGGACAAAACAGTAATTAAATTATTTGAAAGACAAAAACACCCATATCAATTCTTAAATCTTACTGATGATTTAAAAGGGCAAAACCGTAAAATTATATATCTTTAAGTAAAGATTTGTTGAACAATTTTTTTTTAAAACTAAACCATACGACGTTGTATTACACTTAAACCATTTAAAAATAAAAATAAAAAATTAATTGAAGGCAAAACTTAGGGGTGTAAGCGAGCTAATAAAACTCAACAACTCGTTTGATACCCGCTTGATTAAACTCGGGCTCGACATTGTACAAGCCCACTTGTTACTGTTGAAATCCGCTCGATTAGTTAATGATACATACTCGACTCGCTCGATCAAACTCAATGGGAACTCATGAGCTCGACTAGTTTAAGACTCGAACCGGCTCATTAGCACTACTTGTTAACTCGTTCATATATATATATATATATATATATATATATATTAGTAATTAAATAATATATGTTATATGAATAATTTAATATTTATGTGTATGTACTAGTTGACATACTAACTAGTTAGTTCATAAATTAACATATTATCTAGTTAATTAATATAGATCAACTAAATATAGTTAAGTACATGTTACTCAATACTTCTATGTATATCACTTATTTTATTATACACGTGTGTGTTATATATTAGTATGGGATAAATGCAAAATTAGTCATTGTGGTTGGCCTAATTTACAAATCAATTATGTTTTAATTAATTAGGCTTTTAGGTTAGAGTTGTGTTCAATTATATATATTAATGTACTCTTGGTAAAAACTCCATAACTATTTTATCTCCCAACAAATGGTATCAGAGCCATGGTTACTTTCCTGGGATAAGTATCTGGATGCGTCCGGTTTAGAGTTGTGTCCACCTTCCGCAACTCTTGACGCAAGGCACTCTTGGAAATGGAAAAAGACTCACAAGCGAGGGGGAATTAGGTTAATGTGAAGAGACTCACAAGTGAGAGAGAGATTGTTATAAATGCACTTGTGAGTGTTGTGTCCCACATTGAGAAAATATATAAGAAAATAGTGCTTAATATACCTAAGTGGACCTTAGCCCATTAGCTTAGGCTTTTGGGCTATAATTGTGTTCAATCATGTATATTAATGTACTCTTGGTAAAAACTCCATAACCGCTTTATCTCCCAACAAATGGTATCAGAGCTATGGTTACTTTCCTGGGACGGGTGTCTGGATGCGTCGGGTTTAGAGTTGTGTCCGCCTTCCGTAGTATTGGGTGGTCTTGAGCCTTGCTCAACCCCAAAAGCTAGCTCAAAAGGTGAGGTTTTCCCTCACACTTATAAAATGACCATCAACCCCTTCCACAATCGATTGTTGGGATTACCCCAACAATCTTCCCCTCACACATCGGGCCTTAGGTCGGAGCAACGCTAACCCGTTTCTCCCGTAGACTGTTGGTCCGAGACTTGTTGGTAAACCTAGGCTCTGATACCAGTGTTGGGTGGTCTTAGACCTTTCACAACCTTAAAAGCTAGTTCAAGAGGTGAGGTTTTCTCTTACACTTATAAAGTGACCACCAACCTCTTCCACAACCGATGTGGGATAACTACAACAATCTTCCCCCAATGACAACCTGTGTTGGCTGGTCTTGGGCCTTTCTCAACCCCAAAAGCTAACTCAAAAAGTGAGGCTTTCCCTCACACTTATAAAATGACCACCAGCCCCTTCCACAAACGATTGTTGGGATAACCCCAACAATCTTCCCCTCACACATCGGGCCTTGGGTTGGAGCAGCGCTAACCCATTTCTCCCGTAGACTGTTGGTCCGAAACTTGTTGGTAAACTTGGGCTCTAATACCAGTGTTGGGTGGTCTTAAACCTCTCTCAACCTCAAAAGCTAGTTCAAGAGGTGAGACTTTCCCTCACACTTATAAAATGACCACCAACCCATTCCACAACCGATGTGGGATAACTACAACAATCTTCCCCTCACACATTGGGTCCTGGGTCGGAGCAACGACAACCTGTTTCTCCCGTAGACTATTGGGCCGAGACTTGTTGGTAAACTTAGGCTCTAATACCAGTATTGGGTGGTCTTAGGCCTCTCTCAACCTTAAAAGCTAGCTCAAGAGGTGAGGCTTTCCTTCACACTTATAAAGTGACCATTCGCCCCTTTCCACAACCGATATGGGATAACCTCAACATTTTGCTTGTTATTGGAATCTGTTAATTAAGTCAATTTAGATGACCGAATCTTTGGCTTAATAAAGTGACAAAAAAATCTCATCATGGGTTCTTGTCTTAATCAACATGGAAACTAAGAGTATATACCATGCCATAGAATTCATATGTTTGTTGATCTCCATAGAGTTATGTTTCCCTAAAGAACAACTTAGTAGATATCATGCTAAATCCTTCGGGGAAGAAACGAATTAGAGTAGATATCATGCCTAATTCATTGCTTAGGGAGATCTATAGCTTAAGGAATAGATACAATACCCTTAGGTTGACAAGCATTAAATATACCGTATGATTAGAATATTAGTGTATTATTATCTTGATTAGTCTGATTAATGGTGGATATCAAAACCCTAATCCTTTTTAGTCTTAGGTTATCTTTCATTTTATCCTTTTATTTCAATTTTATTTGTGACAATCTGTTTTTAAATAGGAAATCAGTTCTAAGCATAATTTACCAATAACCGTGGGAATGATTTCGTATTTGCCTACTATATTATCGTTTTGATCTTGTGCACTTGTGAGTAAAACGTTCAGAGTATTCACCTATTAATTTAAGTGGGTATTTGGCACAACAGGATGCAGGGCCGAAATTTAAGAGGTGATAACTACCACCTGATGCCTATAAAAGGGAAGCCCCAGTTCATAAATTGGTAATGACAATTCTCTCTTAAGCTCTCATTGTGCTTATATTTTCTCTCTAACCAAATCACTGACTTAGGCATCAGAGCTATCTCCCGCCGGCACATCACTGGTAGCTCTGATCCTACTCTTCCTTCTTTTGCAGTCCAACAATTCCTTGGTCATACAGTCCTCGGTCATTCTGTCATTGAGCCATCCAACGATTCCTCAATTATCATGTCACTTGTCATTCCAATTATCTCTCGTAAAGCATGCCACGTCACTCTTGAAAAACTGTCATTAACAATTTGGCGCCGTTTGTGGAAACTCGATATTCATCAGTTCTTACCATTTACAATCCAAGATGGTGCAAACACGTTTATACCCCATCCAGGATGTTCATGCCAGCGTGGTTGGGACATCCAATAATCCTTTTTTTTTTTTTTTTTTGTAACTATTAACTGTATGGACCACTTCATCTTTATCAATTGGGGAAAGATTATAATAGATTTTGTGAACATTTTCATTTTCTTTCTGGAGTTATGTGTGTTCTTATTTATTGGGCTTGGGCTGGTTTTGATAAAACTACACAATTCTAATTATCAAGTATGGGAGATAGATAGGAGCATTGGCCTTTTTTTTTTTTTCTTTTTTTTTTTCCTCCCTTCAGTTCACCTACATGAGCATGGGCTTTGAGCTCGTTGGCTTGCTCCTATCCACTAGTGGTGTTCAGGTGGATAGTTAAAAATCACTCTGCATTCGCTCTTTGTTCGTCTGCATGGGTTACCGGCAGATTTCTAGTCATTAACTCCGGCGGGCGAATACCATATCCGCTATTCGCGCATATGTGGGTGAATAACAGAATATGGGCAAGTAGAGTCGGATTGTTTTGTCTCCACCCCTATGTGTCTATATATGGACTTTATTTATGTGTGTTTCATGTATTTAGTATTGGCTAATTTGGCTTGGTGATTTTGAAATGTTACTAAAATGCTAAATTGACATTATGTGTCCACTATCTAGCTATGAACATTATTTCAAGACAATTAAAGTCAATTCATATGTTTTTTTTTTTTTTTTTTTTTTTTTTTTTTTTTAACTTCTATTGTCCAAAGTTTATAAATAGATGTATTTTTTTTTTCATATTAGAATTCAACTTATAAATACTTGTATTGTCCAATTTTTACAATTCAATTTGTATTTTCATATTACAGTTAACAAGTGTATTTAGTTCAAAATTTGGATTAAGTCCATCTAAAAAAGCTCATAAAAAGTTTTTTAAAAACACGCCCATATGAATTTAGTCCATAGTTAGAAAAAATAAAATAAAATAAAATTCCCAAAACCCTAAAAGAAGCCCATAAAAAGTCGAAAAAAAAAAAAAAAAAAAACTTAAAATGCAAAGCAAATGTTACGGGCAGTTAGTACCAAAAAAAAACAAAGAAAAAAAAAAAGAGAAAGAAGAAGTCCGCCCGTATGGGCAGATTCCACCCACCCTAAACCGGGCGAGCAGTTACTAATATCTACCATCTACAAAATTAAAATGCAAATGCAGAATAAAGGTATTATGGGCTCGTAATATTCACTCCTACTATCCATATTTATTCCTTCTCCAAATGATATTGGGCTCATTGACAATCAAGCATTGGCCTTTAGGCTACGTTCAATAGGCTCATGGGCATTGGTCTCATTGCTCTAATTACGAATCCCTTGCTGGGTTTCCCAAAGCATGTTTACTTACCACTAAACAACTTGGAAAAAAAAAAAAAAAAAAAAACTTGGAAACCCCAGGGTGTTTTTTTTTTTTTTTTTTCTACAAATGGTAATGGGTTCATCGGCTTGACAATTGGGCCTTGGTATGTGTAACGATTTGTATTGTGAAAAATATATGGAATATGGTATTTTTTTTTTACCTCTTGGATGAAATGTGAAACATTGAACTTGAACAATTTGAAAGGAAAAGAAAAGTAACATGCCCTATTACATTCATCTGTCAATATGCAATCATATATAAATGGATGGGACAATCTACTTATGCAGAAAAAGGTATAATAAACATTCAAGGAATGTGTATAATTAAACTCTAAGTACAATCATAACAAAAGGATGTATGTGTCCCATCTCATAATTCGTATTGGTTTTTAAATTTCTTCTTATGCCAAAGATAAGGAGTGGGGGAGCTATTATGATCATGGTTAAAAAATTTGGAGTATAAACGTTTAATTGGTTCAGCTTAATATAAAATCAATTTAAAGGCTAAACTTTTCACATTCATCAGCTCTAAATGTTTTTGATGTATTGGTTAAGTAAACGGTCAATTATGTTCAAATATAAGGGTAAGGTTTAGGATTTAGGATATGGGTGTTATACTTTGTGATTGGATCATGAACATATAATTGAGAAGGCTCGTTGGGTTTTAAATAGCTTGTAAAAATAGAAGATTAGTCATATCATACGGCATTTAAATGGTGCAAGCCAATGTCTAGTAAAGAAAAACTTATCTTTTAAGTGAAACAGAGTCTTATTGAGGAAATTTTCCATTGTATCTTTGATATCATATCCATAGAGCGTTATGCTTAAGTTGAATTCCTAATAATAGATCTACTCGATTTCTTTCAACAATAATAATAAATAAAACTTATAATACATAAATATAATAGAATTCTCATAAATCATAATCATGTAAGAGAAATCAATGCAAATCGACTGCCAAGTTGTGCTGTACATGGAAAAGGACTAGAATGAATTGTGTTACAATGTCCACCGACCTATAATTATCTGTTTTTATTCTATGTAATAATGTAAGTTATAAATATCTGTTTATCCTCTCATTTATATAGCTACGAATAACGCACCATATATGCCGCTAGCATTAACCACACGCGTCTTGTCAATAAACAAGCGATCCTCTACGATCCATCCATCTCCATCATCCATTGTGGGCCCATCTCTCCCGTCTATCGCAATCACCGATACGATTATGACACGTGCGGTGCAATAGCAGCTACGTCTTGGTGAATGATCAAACTATCAGGTACAGCCCATCTTGACCAGAACCTCCCACAGCCGTTGGATCTCTCCGAAGATATCATCTGTGGGTAGCGGAAACCTGCAGCAGGGACACGTGTTCCTCTTCCTCAGCCACGGCAAAATGCACATCCAATGAAACAAGTGCTCGCATGGCAACTCACACACGTCCCTCCCTTCTCTCATCTCCTCCTTACATATCACACACTCCACTCTGCGCCCTCTCACCTCCACCGACGGCAGTGACACCACCGCCGCCGGCGAAGCCGCCACCTTCCCGCCGCCATCGCCGCCACAGCAACCAATTTCGCCGACAAACTTCCAGCACCTCACCGCTGTTTCAATGTACGGAATCAAGACCGACCCATTACAGAACCCAATGCCAGAGAGCGTCAGCATGGCGTCACACCAGAGCTCGCTCAGAGTTTCGCGCCATTTGGTGGGAGATGTTTCCAGAGCTTCTGGGTTGTGTTGTCGGATTTCGCAGAGTAGGAGGAGGAGTAAAACTGCATCGAGGTCTCTTTGTTTGACGGCGGTTGAAGGTAGAGGAGGTGGCGGTTGTTTGGGGTGGAAGTGGCGCGTGAGGTGGCGGAGGGCGGAGAGGAGGTGGCGGGCAATGAGGAGAGTCTTGTGTGGGAGGGAGAGGGAGTGGAGGTGGTGGAGGGTGAGGGAGAAGAGGATCGGGGAAGAAAGGATGGCTGAGAGGCGGTGGTGGTGGTGGCGGATATCTGAGAGTATCGAGAGGGTGAGATCAGAGAGGTGGGGAGGAGAAAGAGTGGAGAGTGCAGCCATGATGGCGGTGGTTTCTGTCATCATGGGATCGTGTGCTCGGACTTCACTTTAGGGAAGAGGGGGTGGAAGTTTGAGGAATGAGTGGAATATGTGTGGCTTTTTATGGGTTTGACTGCCACTGTTGGAATTTTGTGTTTTATTTTAATGGCAAATTGTGCTCTTTATTTTTGGGATTGGAGGGGAGGGACCAAGGGGATGACCAATTTGGTCTTCTTTTCTTTTGATAGGTACCAAATCCAATGAAATCTCTTTAGTTGAAAGCATTTATCAAATATTTAGTTGAAAACTCTTTGCTAAGAGAATAGGAATCAATATATAAAAAAAATGAGTTGATCTCAATTTTGCAATTGAGAGACCTTGTAAAAAGAGAAAGAGAGACAAGCATAAAGTGTCTCGTTGAGGTTGAGTGGAG
Organism: Corylus avellana; assembly: GCF_965113065.1. Classification (NCBI taxonomy): domain Eukaryota; kingdom Viridiplantae; phylum Streptophyta; class Magnoliopsida; order Fagales; family Betulaceae; genus Corylus; species Corylus avellana. Next base: position 17,903,378 of record NC_142499.1, read on the forward strand.
AGCCACTTCGATGCTTAAATTAGTATTTGTTTAGAAGAAAGAAATGAGTTAAGAGATAGTATAAGAAAAATAGCTTTATGTTAGAATTGAATGTAACCTCTTAATGTTCCTCTTCCCTTTTCTTTTATGGAGTGTTTTCTTGCATTAAGCAGCCGGAGAGGAAGTCCACTAAATAACCAATTCGATTGATGTAGCCTTTTTTTAGCCACTGAGAATAAAGGGGTGTTGACAGTCTAAGCATTTGTGTGTCTGTTTATTTTGGTCGGGCTAGGTTCAATCAGCCTATAAGGCTCACTAAAGATGGACCTACTTGGGCCGACTAAATGGATTAAAGAGGCCTGCTTCTTGAGGACTTATTCTATAGTACACCAATGAAAAATAAGAATTAATTCTCGCTAGATATACGGTATTTAATCAAAGTGAAAATCATTCTTATTTTGCCTTTTTTCTCATTAGAGAAACTTCCTAATCTCTGTTTCTCTCTTCTTTTTGGTTAGCTGTTGTACTATTACCTCTTTAAAAAAAAATGTAAAATGATCGTGTGACCCCAATGCGTCAAGATCGAAAGGCATGGCAATGAGCCACGTTGAGGCAGCGTACAACACGATATTTGTTATCTACAGCCTCAAATTCAATCAGTACTTTTGACTTTGAAATGTGTAGTTTCTGTCTGTTTCCAAATTAATGCTTTGATGAATAATATGTTTGTAATAAGATCCTAAAAGCTTAATCATTGTTTTTAATAGTAATTAACCATAAAACTTGAAGAAAATATCAAATTACACATGTCAAAGTTCGAACATAATCTTTTTTTAAAATAAATCATCGATTATCTCAAAAAAAATTTTACAAAAAAAAAACAGTAAATTCAATTATTTAATTAATATTCTAACAAATATTTTAAGAAACGAACTAATTTACGGGAAAATAAAAGAAAATGTATTTTATGTTGAGTTAGGGAGATTTGTTTTTGATATGTGGAACCCGCGTATTGGGTTGGAATGTAGGGTTTTTGTCCACAAGTAAGCGTCCAGTTCAACAATGTTTTCTTTTCATTATCTCTAATAAAGGAAGGCCTAGTTGTAAGGGGAAATAAAACAAGCAGAAAGAGAAAGAAACAACGTTGGCCCATCCATGGCTTGTTCCTTGTGTCCCCAGCAAACTAAACTAGCAATGATGCGAGGCTGGTGGAAACTGGCAATCACACGCTGTAACCTGCGCTTGTTACGGCCTTTTGTCCACTCTTCACATTTACATCCACCGCCATCATATCTTCGATGATTATTTTATTTATTTGGCGTTCCACCAACTTGTTTGTGTTTACATGCTAGATGAGTAGCATCAGAGATCATATAGATGTGAAGGAAAAAGGGTAAAGTAAAGTCTCAACATTTCTATATCATTATATTCATGCATAGATATAATGTAATTTCTATAATATATAGCACTAGAAGTGTAAAGAGGAAGAAAGGATTTCCCAACCAAAAAAAAAAAAAGAAACAGTCAAAAGCCTCTCAATTAAAGTATAAAGATGAGCCATGAACATTCTCGCACTTTGTTACTGATGTAACTAAGCAACCTCTGTAAAAAGTGCCGCCACAGTGCATCCAAAAGTTATTGTCAGCTGTCTAGACTTCAAAAAGTTAATACGCAGAACAATACTCAACAGAAAATGTCCATTTTCCAATTGCTTTTCACAAAACATATCATGCTGTGCTTTTTTATTATTATTCATAAAGGCATCAACCTGAGCTCACGCTTAGAAATTTATGCAGTAAACAATGGGGATCCAATGTTCTTGCATCTTTTTTCATCATATTGATATGGCATAAACAGAAATTCATTAACTGATAATCAGAGTCTGGTTCTAACCTCTAGAGTGGCTGAAGTAATTCCCGAAGAGCAGCATTCTGTAAATCACCAAGCATCAGCCACTTCAAAGGGCATTTAGCAAATTAGCACGCAGGAAGCTGAGATTGTCTCTCACTGATATTGCAAAATTTACCACATTAGAGGCATAAATTGCCAGTCAAGCACAGAATACGGACTTCATTTTGATTTTCAGGGTAGTCCTAGATCTGGCTCTCCTTGACCTCTGGGTTAGCTAGAAATTTTAAGTCTCATCAACATATTTTTGCAACCAAAGCTTTTTAGTTTTTAATGAAGGGTCAATCAAACAGGCCCCCTATGGAAGCCTCGCTCAGTGTTAAGAGTTCTCTGACTCGCTTATGAGATATGATATCAACAAATCGTTTCCTAAAAAAAAAAATATCCCTAAATTTTCTGGGAGCACCGCTTGTTACAACTTCTAAGCATCCATGCCAGGCCACAGAACTAATCTACACAAAAATGGAACACTTTAGAGCTTCAATTCTGGCTACAATACTCCGAACTCCATACATTGCCACTGCTAAGTATCCAGGTGCTATATCGATTGGGTATCCAAATCAGAAGTTGAGCAAACAATGTGACTCACTTTGGCCTAATAATGCATGGTTGTACATTAAGCCAGTCAGCGCAACCCTATTTTGAAATAATTTCTTCGATATTGATGATCTGGTGTCAACTACAAACACTTTCCTCATCTAACTCGTCCCTCAAAACATATCCTTCCTCTCTCATTAACCCAAGCAATCCTCCCAACATTTCATATATCTCTTCAGTTCTTCCATTTGATACATCCCTGGCTATGAAGCTTTGTAATCCTCCACTTGTTTCAATCCAACTACTGCCTGGGATCTTTTTCAACCCAATCCTCTTCATCCTTTCCCTGATCTTATCAGCTTCTTCCCATCTCCCAGCTTGAGAATACAAATTTGCCATAATAATGTAATTCCCAGTGTTTTCAGGCTCAATCTCAAACAAACGATCACTGATGAATCTACCTAGTTCAACATCACCAGAAACAGAAGCCCCATTGAGCAATGCACCCCAAACTTTAGCAGTCGGTTCAATTGGCATTTTAAAGACAAATTCTGCAGCTTCTGATAGTCTCCCGGCTCGGCTAAGAACACCTACCATGCAAGCATAGTGCTCAACTGATGGCTGTATGCCATACGTCGTAAACATGGTATCAAAGATCTTCCAAGCTTCTTCTACCACTCCAGAATGAGCACAAGCTGACAATACGGCTGTAAATGTTACCGGGTCTGGCCTAATCCCATTGTTTAGCATCTCGTTAAAAAGACAAAGAGTAATATTAGCATCTCCATGGGCTGCATATGCTGAGATTATTGCTGTCCAAATTATCAAGCTCCTACCTTTTGATTGATCAAAAACCCGTTGTGCCCCGTGAAGAAACCCTAATTTTGCATAAGTATCTATAATGGCAGTTGCAACATAAATATTGCAATCATACTTATTTCTAACAGCGTAAGCATGTATTTCTTTCCCCCCTTTTAGGTTTGATAAGTATGAAATTGTAGGGAGAATACTCGAAAGTGTTACGGCATTTAACTTAAAACCACATGCCTGCATTTCTCGAACTAAATCTACAACTCCTTCATACCGGTTGTTCTGAACCAAACCTGAAATCACAGCATTCCATGTACTTAATCCAGGGTTTTTCATTTCTCGGAAAAGATCCATTGCTTTGTCAACAAAACCATGGACCATGTAACCTGAAATTATCGATCCATAGGTGACTTCATCCCTCTCACCCATCTCTTCAAATAATTCTCGTGCATAGTCCAAGCTACCACATTTTGCATACAACCCAATAATGGCATTACAAACCGAAACATCAATCTCAATTTGGCAGTCGTTTACTAATTGATGAACTTCCAGGCCAAGAATAAGGTCTGTCGACTGCCCACACGCCTGCAAGACACTGACAATTGTCATCCCATTGGGCCGCAAACCCGCTGAAACTAACATCTCTCTATACAATTCCTTACACTCCTGATAAAATCCAGCCTGAGAATACCCTGCTATCATTGAATTCCACGACACAATATCTCTCTCGGGCATCCTATTGAACACAGTCCTCGCCAAGCCAATCTCATCACATCTCGAGTAGTACGTAATCAAAGCATTGACAACAAAAATATCCGAGTCCAACCCACGTCGAAGAACAAAACAATGAACCTCCTTGGCCAACCTTGAATCAAAAGACAACGACGACAATGCCTTTAAAGCACACGAAATCGTATAACAATCCGGTTTCACATCCTTAAAACTAGAGGAAACCAGAGACGAAAAAAGTGTCAGCGTGTCGAAGTGCATATTCTGATGGGAGTACCCAATAAGCAAAGCGTTCCAAGAGAATGTGTTTTTGCAGGGAATTTGATCGAACATGTGGCGGGCTTCACGAAGGTGATTTGATCTGGAGTAAAAAGTGACGAGCTTTGATCCGAGGAAGTTGTTGGGTATAACAGAGAAGAGGACGAGGCGGGCATGGAGCTGCTTGGCCTGGCGGACGAGGCTGTGGTCGGTGCAGTGCTGGATGAGGTAGCCATAAACGCCGTAGTCGAGGCCATTGGCTGCCAAGA